>NC_056731.1:1834478019-1834484396 GCF_019279795.1 Protopterus annectens
TGTATGCCAAGATAAAAGCTTATGCCATAGCATTTGAATAGCTTATGCTATCCCAAATAATAGTTATGTGTACCAGATACAAAATACCTGTATCATGTAACTAGTACAGAAAATAAGATATATATTATTGTCTTAAAATCACAGGACATTTGCCATGTCTTAGGTGTCATCGCAGGACACAACTGTCCAAAGTGGGACCTCCCCTCGCAAAGAGGAACAAGTGGTAACCCTACTAAGTATAACATCACAAGGGGCGAGTGGGAGGCTTTAAATTTGTTGAGAGGCTCCTCAGTTCGTGTGATGCAGCCGGATAAGTGGGGTGGTTTGGTAGTGATGGAGGTAGCAGATTATAATAAGAGAATGGAGACCATTTTGTCCTCGGAATCTTATGTAGCTATATATTTGAATGAATTAAATGGGCACTTGGTAAGGATCCATATGTATTTCGAAGACATGTTTATGAATGGGACCATAGATAAGAGCATTTATAATTATATAGCAATGTCAGCTCCTAGGATACCTGTGGTATTTGGTAACCCCAAGATTCACAAGGATGTTTATCATCCTCCTATGAGACAACTGGTGAGTGCAAAGGGGAGTATTACGTATACAGCAGCTAAAGTGGTGGATACCATATTAAAAAAATACGTAAAACTTGAACAACATATTTCTAGGGATTCATGGTCGTTCTTGACAAGGGTGAATGCTTTAACTCTCAAACCAGAAGATGTTTTTCTTACTATAGATGTGGTCGATTTGTATTCCTCAATACCCCAGGATATAGCAGTAGAATGGGTAGAGGATAGGTTATTAGCAAGTGGTGCCCCCAGGGATGAGATATTGATGGTGAGAGAACTTTTGGATATAATTCTCACTTGTAATTTTGTGACTTTTAACCAGAAATACTATCATCAGATAAAAGGTGTCCCAATGGGGTCACCATGTGGGGGGAGTGTAGCTAATTTAGTTTTAGCATCATGGGAAAGCAATTTTGTGTTCAAACATCCATTTATATCAGAGAAGGTACATCTGTACACGAGGTTTTTGGATGATATTTTCATCATTATGGAAGGAAATAGAGAGGCAGCTGAGGGCTTGGTCAACGATTTCAACATTTCAACTGAATTTTTGAGATTCACTTGGGACTACCAGAAAGAGAGGGTCACTTATTTGGATGTTGATTTAATCAAATCATCCGAAAATGGATATTTGTTGGCCAAGATTTACCGTAAACCTACGTGGTCTAATAGTTACCTACAATTTGAGAGTAACCATCCTTACCACCAAAAACGTGCTATCGTGAAAGGACAATTGGTCCGGGCGGCTAGGATGGTCACTGTGTTTGCTGATTTTTTGCTGGAAATGGATAGAATTTATGAATTGTTTTCCAATAGAGGCTACCCGACCCCCATGTTAGTAGAGTTAATGACGGAGGTAAAACACAAGAGAAGATCTGGGTTTTATCAACCCCTATTGGGGTTGCACCCTGAGGGATCAAATGCATTAAATGAGTCAGCTAACAATTGTCGGTCTGTTAATCATTCCATGAGGTTTGTAATGACCTACAGTATGGATGCTCTAAGTATTAGCACTTTCATCAAAAGGTTTTGGGCTGTCGCCACTAGTGAGTTTGATGGGTTACAACAGTTGGGACAGCAGGTAAAATTTACCTACAGAAAGGGACCTGACTTAAAAAATATCTTAGAAAGCCAATCAGGAGTAACCAACATAAGAGCTGGAATGTTTACATGTAATTTTTGTAGACATTGTAGATTTGTCAAAACAGGGCTTCATTTTTATATACGAAACAGTACTTATTCAGTAAAAGGAAGGTACAATTGTAGAAGTTCTCATGTTATATACGTAGCAGTATGCACTTCCTGTTCGAGTTTCTATGTGGGAAAAACGGACAGGAAATTATGTCAACGCATGTATGAACATTCTTATGCTATTAAGAAGAACAAGGAAGAGAATGCCCTGGCAAAACATATTCAGGAGTTCCCTGAGCATGGGTTTAATTTTATGGCAATTGACCATATAAATCCCAAATATGGGAGGGGGATGGATTCACTTTTGTTGGAAAGGAAGGAACTATTATGGCAGCTAAGGCTAAGAGCATTTGCCCCCCCCCAGGCCTTAATGGCATGCTGTCTATAGCATGTATTTTAAAGCTGAAGAGCCTGGAGAGGTAGTTCCTTTGGCTGTCTGAGTTCCACCATTTAGTTGCAAGTGCTTTGTTTGCAAGCCCTAGTATTTTGTAATTTTATATAATTTTATATAGTTTTTCGTAATTATTGCACTATTATATAATTGTTTGGTGAAAGCACTTTTTGACTAAGACATTGACTCTTTCTGAGTTGCAAGTGTATTGCATGTGATTTTTGAATTTTTACATGAATTCTTATATGTTTTTTAATATATAAATGTATTTTATTGTATTTCATTTTGCGTTTTAATTTTGGTCAATTGGATGGCAAAAATATCATTTTTATTTCATAGTGGCAACAAATATTAAGTAGGAAAAAGCCATATGATTTTTTGTAGAGATGCTGTATCACTTTAAATGGTGGAATAAAGGAAGTGATGTCATGGATGAAAGGGATTTTAAAGTCAATGTCACCATTTTTAATTTTTGTTGTTACATGTTAACTATTTCTGAGGAAGTTGGTCTTGGGACTGACAAAAAGCTATATTTTGAAGGCTTAAATAAACTGGTGCATGTTTTAAAGAGATTTTTTATCGGATTTTTTATCGGATTTTGATCATTTTTGGATTATATCTGGTTGGTAGTTTTGCTGCATTAGTCTTGGATTTATGTGGATTCCATTTGGCGGTTTCCAGGCTGTTTGGTCCTTGTGTGGTTCAGGTAACCCTACTCCCCACTGAATTATCGACAGTATATATTCAACTCAATCACATACCGACACCACCTCTCAACCTATTACAGCAACAAAACCTGGACAAAGCCTAAAAGGATGGGTGGACAAATAGGGACAGATGTAATTACTGCTCTCACAAGCTTCGAAAGTTCACTGAATAATAGTATGTACATAAGCAGGAAATGTTGTGAAGGATGTGGGGTAGTCCCCAGTATTACAGAGGTCCGTACATATATACTGTAACAAACCGTCACATATGTTGACTATACTACTGCATACCCATAGTTAATTCATAGTTAAGTCATGTGCAAAATAATAACCCTCGTAAGAATGAATACAGGAAATAGTCAAATGTGAATGGGAACACCACTCACCGTGGATTATGTATCGTAACCACCCCCACCCATATTATGTATTGCCAACATCATAAGCTGCTGACAGGTGCCCAAACACCTGTGTCTGTAAACAGATTAAATGTTTAAAATGGACAAACCCTGTCCATGTGCTTTGTCTGACATTTGAACACGGTCAGGGCAGTTCCGTTCACCAGGCGGACAAGCCTAAACCCAGATCACCACATGAACACCCTGACAATTAAAGACCTGTATGTGTCAGGACTATAAGCCTTTGGGTTCTGAATATCCCTGCAGTGATGAAATATGCAGCTTGGGTCCAGAGCAGTAGGGAATAGGGAATGTGTAACATGTAGTACCGCATTTTTCCCAGCAGGAGAATGGATGCCTGTGAAGTAAGTGAAGCGGTGAGGCATATGTTAATGTAGCTATGTACTATGGGTATGCATATAAATGAGTCAGAACACCAAACGTATACTGGTTACAGCATCCGGCCAACATGAATGCAGTCCCGGTTGAACAACGACTACAGCACATATAATGTGAAAGTGTAATGAATGCGTCTGTGCTGTACAGACAGTTAAATATGTAAAGGTGAACGTGTGTTTCGCAAACGTCCATTAACCGGATTACAGATAATTACTGGTACTGTCACAAGTAATAAAGCCCACGTAAGCACAAAGACTTAGTAAACATATGTAACCCACAATAAGGATATGCATGCGCGTCTGCGCGTAACCCACAATAAGGAAATGCAAGTGCGCCTGTGCGTGTGTGATCCGCTCACAGCATAGTAAATGAATGCTGTTTCCCCCACGTTAGTTATACATGGCTCAAACCTATTAACCTCGTAAAGTATGAAACCGGACGAAGCCATGCAAACTACCGGTACAAATAGGGACAAACCCCAGATATGTGCCAGAACAAACATAGAAAGTGGATAGAATAACGGGTGTGTCAGTTGCATGGATTCTCTGAAATCCCCACCGTAAGTCTCAAATGAAATGCCACTACATTGCCAGATAGACACAGGTTTATGTAAAACACAGCGAAGATAAAGGGGCAAGCAGCTGTACACTCTGCGACAATCTGTATAGTGGAAAGGTATGGTATGGATATAGATATATGTGTATACACATAATCCACAGATGTAAACCAAAGCAAGTTATGAAATGAGGATTGTACATGTATATATGTATACACAACAGACTTATGTCCCGTAGATATGACATATGTACATAAATAGGCGACGTTATATCTAATAAGGGTAGACAAACAGACATGCAGGAAAGGTGAATAAACCGCAACATTCAAAACCATTGGCCAGAAAGTGACAGTCCAGCAAGTTCTACACTTTAAACATGCAGATAGGTGTCCATTGCAGGACTCCAAAAATTGAATCTTACGTAGTGTCAACCGACATTGACGCAAAAGAAGTGACTGCAGCAAATACGAAATAGCTGTACATGCAACAGTATCAGGTGCAAGTGTGATGACACGTGTCGATAGAATGTATGACGTACGAACTGATATCCGGAGAGTGGGGAGTGCATATAAGTGTCTCCACACTTCAGTACCGCACACATTAAACATGTGTAATGGGTACTGTAGAGGGTTGTCAGGTATGGGAATCATGGGTATGCAGAAATGGGCCTAGGTGTTGTTTGGCAGGGATTTCGTAGGCCCGCCCCGTGGGAGTGATGTGGGTATAACACACGCCTATATTCTCAATAATGGGGCAAACCATCCACTGGATATTGAGGAAACCATTTTGGCAATATGTAGGGCCCTATATCAGTGTCATGTAGGCGATTATCATGGATGGACATGTCACGACCAAGATGGTACCCATAACTGGCAAACTGTCAGAATAACACAGCTGCACTAAGGCATAGTACATGAATTACAAATAGGGACTATATTAGATATACCCCAGACAAAGTCAGAACGTTGTGAGAATATTGGCGTACCCATGAATACGGATGTTATGAGTGTTACTAATCATATAATGGAAATGTCAGTCACTATTATCTACCGCACAGTCCGTAATGCCTTGCCAGCAATTTACCAGAAAGGCACATCACTATGACAAATGTAACAAGGTCAAACGTCAGGGCATTTACCCATAATGTGTACAGGTTAGGGGTATGACGGTAACCTGTCCAAAATACATGTACAGAACTAGTGATACTAGGTGGACAGGTGAGAAGAAAGACATCAGGACAAATGAGAAAACATGTACAAGTCACACGCATGTACTCCGACAAATATGAATGACAACGTATGCCCTGTGAATGTCAATGTGGAAGGTTAATAGACACAAAAGTAATGTGTCCCTCAGGGTGTCATGCAGTGTCACCGTAACAATGTCCAGTCCCCCAGACACGTACGTGAGCTCTGCCACTGACAGAAAGCGCAAATACCGGCGCACACATACAGGACATGATAGACCAATTAGTGTGGATAAGCAGCTGTTGGCCTGTGTGAGGAATACAACTGTCTGGGTGGGTGTGTCCTGCAATATAAATGTAATGGCATGTGGCCTGTGATGCCGCCATACAGTGTGCGTATTGGTGTCAGAAAGTTGATATTTTGTTACAGACACGTACTCCGCAACTGTACAGATTTATGCAGAATGTGCAGAGTTCTGCCTCATATGTTTGGTGTGTTCCACGTAACAACAGTAACATTCTGGCACTTTCATAACTGAAGACATGAAATAATGACAAACATGTGAGTAAGACACCCAAATCCGACAGAAAAGCCATACTAATGCAAAACCTATTATTGTGTCAACTATCTACGTTTGTAAGAGCAACATGTCAATACTGCCCCTATGTGTCCCACTATCAGATAAGGCCTTGTCCAGCAACTTGCTCTAGGAGGTGGAGTGGTATGAACAGAAACAGATACATGTGTGAGGAAACAGCAATATCGACTGCAAGATAATGCAGAAGGTATGAAATGTGCTGCAGTAGGACGTGCAGTACTGTCCGCAGGTATGTGCTGACATGTCAAATGACACAGCAGTCTACATGAAGAACCTATAGGGCTGTCACCTTTACAAATGATGATAGTGGGACATACCCACAGCCATGCACACAGCACAAATAGACCTACACACATCAAACCTGGCAGTACAGAA
>NC_056731.1:1834484896-1834577396 GCF_019279795.1 Protopterus annectens
CGAGGACTCTTATCACACTTTCAGTGTTCAGTGAGCTGCCACCTGTGTGGTAGTTCATGGGTACCAAGTTTTTCCCAAAGGGGATGACAATGCACTTCTTGGCATCGAGCTTGAGGCCATGACTTTGACACCAAGCATCTGTCTCTGTAAAGCCCTTTTGTAGAATGTTGACATCATTAGGTGATTCTTTTATGGCTCCCAGTTTGCAGTCATCTGCGAACTATGTTAGTTAAAGCCCTTCTGTGTTGGCCTGCACTTCAGAGAAGTAGATGCCGAACAGGAGAAGACCCAGGACCGAACCCTGTGGTACTCCACATATCACTAGTCTGAAGTTGGACTTGGACTCTGCTATTTTTACTGTGTGAGTTCTTTCAGTGAGTATGTTGGCCACCCATCTAGTGACATAGGGATTTAGGCCCAGTTTAGTGAGTTTATCTATAGTTCCTGAGTGGGGGATGGTATCGAAAGCCTTGGCGAGGTCAAGATAGGCTGTATGCACTACCTTGCCCTCGTCTATGGCTCTAGTGACTGCTTCAAGAAAGTCAGTCAGGTTTAGTAGACATGATCTACCTTTTACAAACCCAAACTGAGTGGGGTCCAGGGTGTGGAGGTTACCTATGTCTTTGTTTATAAGCTCCAAGATGATACATTCCATGGCCTTGCAGACCAGGCTCATCAGGCTAATGGGGCAGTAGTTTCCGAGGTCTGTGGTGGCACCCCCTTTGTGGAGTGGGATAACCGTCACTGTGCGCCATTCAGTAAGCACATAGCCCAAGGTGAGGCTATGATTGAACATGGTACTTAGGTGGGGTGCCAGTTTGTTTTGTAGTTCATGCAGTACGTAGCCTGGGATGTTGTCTGGTTCCATGGATGCTGTGTTCTTGGCTTTGGAGAGTGCAGTCTTTACTTGTTCATCCGTGATTACAGGGGCTTTGCATTCTTCCATTATTAAGATGGGCCCTTTGGATGGTAAGAAGGGGGTAAAGTTAGCACTGAACCTATCTGCCAGGATATTGGCAATATTGGTTGGTTCTGTGTATTTAATGTCATTGTGCTGTAGCTCAGAGCATATCTGAGTGTTGCCATTGAAATTCTTGACATAGCTGTAGAATGCTTTGTGGTTGTCTTTGGAATCAGTGACGATTTTATTTTCATAACTGGCTTTGTAGGATTTTATGAGGGATCTCAGCTTCTTGCTGAGGCTAACCATGGAGTTCCTCCAATCTTGGGATTTTACTATTTTTTGCAACAGCTTCTTCTTTCTGTTGTAGAGTTTGTTTATGGCAGGGGGCCATCAGATTGGCTTCCTTTTTTTTTTGAGGATAGCGTCTTGGTTCTGTTCGGGATGGTACGATCCATGCATGCACTGGAATTTATGAATTCCAGAAAACATTGAGCGAATGAGTTCGTACATGAGTAGTTTTACCAATTGATGGTGGGGTAGTTGAAATCGTCCATAATTAAGGTATTGGATTGTACCTTAATATTTTTCAGTATCTTAAGAAATGAAGAGTGGGAATCCTGGAGCATGGTGGGGGATCTGTAACAAGTTACAACCTGGATTGCAGTCTTGCCCAGTGTTAATTGCACCTGGATAATTTCAGATGCATTATATTGAGCAACTAGCCTGGAGGTGTGGATATCCTTAATGAATATGGACACACCTCCGCCTTTAGTGTTTCAGTCGAGGTCAGCTGGCCGAAAGGTGTGGTATGAATTATAGCCTGGTAATGCAGGGGTGCTCTCTGGAGCCTTGAACTAGGTCTCTGTCACTGCATAGATGTCAATGATCTCCATTTTAAGGAGTGTCTCGAGTGAGTACATTTTGAGGTTTAGACTTCTAGCATTGAGTAGCATTACCCTCAGAGTTTGCTTGCTTGTACCTGTTATGGTGATGAATTTAGCATTTGAACCTTGCCTAAAAAAGGCACTATAGGGGTGGCAAGAGCCTTAGCCAGTATCCGGAATCCCAGAGGCGACAGGTGCAGGCCATCTCTGGCAAAGCATCATGGTCTGTCAACCATGTCGTCCCAGGCAGATACTGGATCCCCTTAGAATGACACCAGAAGCTTAGCCAATTGTTGAAGTCAATCATTTTGTCCTTGTACAATGGTATCATTCTGGGTGATGGCAGGATGCTACTCAGGGCTAGGGTCATACCTGTCTGGGCTACAAGATATGAGAGCTCCTTCATGTCTCTTTTCATGTAGTCCAGGGAGGTACATCTCAGGTCATTCACACCAACATGGACAATGAGAGAGTCGTATTTGTACTTGTTGTGGAGTGACCTGAGTGCATGCATTATGTGGCGGATCCTGGCAACTGACAGGTAGCTTACAGTAACTTTCTTCTTGTTTAGCCGGGTGAGTGGGACATCAGTGTGCCTGACTATAGAGTCACCTACGACTAGTGTGTTGGGTACATTGTTTTGCCTTATGGGATGAGGTTGAGTGGAACACTGATTTTGTGGGCTATGTGTCATTTGGGTAGTGTTGGGGGCAATGGTTGTCTGCATTTCAGCTTGGTAGGTCTCTGTTGCTTGGGCAGATTTTTATTGAGAGCCTAAGTGAATGTGGGTGTGTGCTTTGTGTTTCTATGTGTGGGTTTTGAAGGACTATGTGACGTTTGTGTGTGTGTGTGTATATATATATATATATATATATATATATATATATATATATGTGTGTGTGTGTGTGTGTGTGTGTATATGTATATATATATATATATATATATATATATATACATAGATATATACATCCATATATTATATATATATATATATATATATATATATATACACACACACACATATATACATATATATATATATATATATATAGATATATATATATATATATATATAGGATCCATACTTATGCACCAATGGCAATTTCACCGAAAGTGAAACTGCCGATCATACATTCGCAAAAGTGTTTTTCACAGAAAAAGCACTTTCACGTAAGTGTGATAAAAAATAGGGGAAATCGGCGGAGAATGGCTGTTGCTGAGATCAGTGTATATTCCCCTATCCCCACTGTAGTGCGATCTCGGAGTGAGAATATAAAAATAGGGGGGTGGGGGGCGCAGGGGAGCTTGCCCCCTTGTGTAATAGTAGCTATGTGTTTTTTTTTTTTTTCTTTGTTTATGTTAGGGACTTTAGCGAAAGTGCTTTCACTAAAGTGTGTTCGGTAGATGTGAATTCGGACTATTGAACTTTCATTCAATAGTACGAGATCTATAAATATATATATATATATATATATATATATATATATATATATATATATATATATATATATATAAAATATATACACACACACACACACGCACACGCGCACACACACTGATATAAGGGGTGAGAAATTGGAATAATGGCTTACAGGCACAAGGTGCAGGATTTGATTCTTACGTGGGGTAAATGGCTAGGCATAAAATGACTGACAAGGGCAATTAGCCTAGTACTAACCTATAAACAGTTTTTAGCATTGACTTTGAGCCAGTTGTCATTATACTAGCTATTGGTTTGGTCCAGCTCTTCATGGAGTATTAGTGTCAGTAGGGCAGTTCATAATGGCTCCCAGTTTGCAGTTGTCTGCAAACTTAGTTAACCAAAGTCCTTTAACTTCTTTCATATCATAGTTGATGCAAAAGAGGAGGAGCCCAAGTTCTGAGGTCAGAGAGACATCACTTTGTGATTTTTTTTTTGTTTCTAGGAGTTGCCACCATCCCTTGTTATATGGGTTTTGCCAATGAGTAAGCTAGCAGTCCAGTGGATGAAATTTGGATTTATGTTTAGCGAGGTGAGGTTGTCAGTAATACATTTATATCTAGATCCAGATATGCAGTGTGGAAATCTGACACTTGTCTAGGACCTCAGTAACCATTTCAAAGTAATCAAGTAGGCTTCATATACAGGATTTGCCTTTCATAAAGCCTTTCAATCAAGAGGTTGTAAGTCATAAAATTTGCTATTATGTTTTATCATATTTTCATTACCTTACAGATGCCAGTAAGACAAAGAGACCTATAATTACCACAGTCTGTGGTCTGATCTTATCTGCAGTTATCATCTGGCATATGTTGCAGGTAGAGAAAAGTGCTAAGAAACATGATTTTGTGGAAGTCTATGATCCTTTTCCAACACTTGGTTGTGCACTTAATGAGCAGTTGGCTATTACAAGAATACAAGTTGTCTACTCATGTTTAAAACTGTGATCTTGGAAAGGCTAGTGCAACCAGAATCATAATAGTTTCTCCCAATCCCAAGCAGCACTGCAGGCATGTTCTACCTTTTTTATGAGGAAACAACATTTGGCCAAATAGAAAATATGTGATACCAAATCTGTTGTACTGGGAGTTATTTTCTGAATTTGAGCTGGACAATAAAAAAATGACATATGGAATGTTTACCATGTAATATGTTTTAGAACAGTGCAATCATTTCATATCTTTACACTCATTAGTTGTATTCTATAAGATTTAACTGCGTTTTCCAGCTTTGTTCATATGTTTGTGGAGTATTACAGTAAAGCTGTTTCACAAAGTACAGCCATTACAAGGCATATTTCACAGAGTACTGCCATTGCAAAGCATATTTCACAAAGTAAAGTATTTTTTGTTTTATTTATTTAGCATTTGTTAACTGTAAAAACAAAATGAAAACTCCAGCAAAGCTAGAACTTCCACTGAGTGACCTCCCAAACCTCGTGTATCAGAGGCACATGGGATATATGCAAATGACCCTTATGAACATCAGGTGTTTCAGCTAATTGGTGATTCTGAATGCCCATGACTTGTTTTGTTGTATTTATGGACAATTTCAGACCAATAAAGCCAAACCCCACTAGCTGTGGATATGCATATTTTGGCCTTGTTATGACCTCATCAGCACAGCACAAGCAGAGTGTTTGACTAAGCATTAGAAACACAGGGCTATTATACCCAGCTGATGTCCATTATCATTAAGGTCACTGCAAAAGTATCCCAAGCAACAAACTAAAACAAGGTCACAGAAATACCAATCAGTAAAAACAAATTTTGCTTTTTACTGATTGGTATTACAGTGACCTTCTCACTCATTGTTTTAGTTTGTTGTTTGGGATATTTCTGCAGTGACCCTAATGATAATGGGTATAACAGCCCTGTGTTTCTAATGCTTAGTCAAACACTGCTTGTGCTGTGCTGATGAGGTCATAACAAGGCCGAAATATGCATATCCACAGCTAGTAGGGTTTGGCTTTATTGGCCTGAATTTGTCCATTAAAATGACGAAACAAGTCATGGACATTCAGAATCGCCAATTAGCTGAAACGCCTGATGTTCATAAGGGTCATTTGCATATATCCCATGTGCCTCTGATACAAGAGGTTTGGGAGGTCACTCAGTGGAAGTTCTAGCTTTGCTGGAGTTTTCATTTTGTTTTTACTGATTGGTATTTCAGTGACCTTCTCACTCAACATTTGTTAATTGGGAAAGTCTGACTTGGAACGAGTCAATTTTCAGCTTGATGGGTTGCCAACTGGCTTACTGACAGAACCCACACTGTAAAAGTAGCTGACTCCAAATCCAGCTCCAGACAAGTGACAAGTGGAGTACCTCAGGGTTCAGTCCTGGGGCCTCTCTTGTTTGGCATCTACTTCTCTGAAGTACAGGCCAACACTAATGGACTCTGGCTAACAAAGTTCGCAGATGACTGCAAACTGGGTGCCATTATTGAATCCCCAAATTATGTGGATACTCTACAAAAGGGCCTTACAGAAACAGATGCTTGGTGCCAGAGCCATGGGCTCAAGCTCAATGCCAAGAAATGTATAGTTATCCCCTTTGGGAAAAAACATGTACCCGTGAATTACCACATTGGTGGCAGTACACTAAACACCGAAAGTGTGATAAGAGACTTAGGGACACAGGTGGACAGTGGTCTCACCTTCAATAACCACGTCACCACAACAGTCAGGAAATCCTATGTGGCACACCTTATCACTAAGGGCTTTTCATCTAGAAAAAAAGGAGGTCATTGTCCCACTGTACTCATCCCTCATTAGACCCATTATAGAATATAACGCCCCATTTGGTATGTACCTCTCAAGACATCTGCAACAACTGGAAAGGCCGCAGAAATACCTCACTAAAAGAATCATAGGCATAAAGCAGATGCCCTATGCTGACTGCCTTAAAAACCTCCAGCTATACTCTGTAGCATATCATCTTCTCAGAGGCGATCTCTGCTTAACATACAAGGCCATGTCAAACCCAGAGCTATTGGACATGCTACATTTAAAGAAATCCCAATCCCTTAGAGCCACACGCTCCAGGGATCTAAACCTTGTCATCACAATAAACAAAACATGCTGGAGGGATAGTTCCTGACCCAGCGACTCCCCAGACTCTGGAATAGACTGCCCATACATGTCAAGCAGAGCACCTCCTTGGCCCTCTTCAAAAGGAACCTTGACGATTGGATGGGAGAAAGGAAATTCACCCCAGGGATCACATCAGTCGCTCTGCTATACAGGGGACCAGGGAAGTAAATAGTATGGGAAGAAATAGCCAGGGAATTGTTATGGCTAGGCTTGTATAGGCCCTAGGGCCGATAGCCTAGTACCAACCTATGAACCAGAGTCCAGTCAGTATGCCACGGTCAACAAAAAGCAATAAATAAATAAAACAAACACATACATATAAATATTTCAGGTATGGGCAATAATGCCCATCTGGCCTGCCAATATACCACAACAGTTATTCCCATAATAACAGTCCAGTTTGTTCCAAAAATATCTGAATTAGTGCTTGCTTTAATGTAATTTAATAGTCTATTCCATGCATCAGTTACTTTCTTAGAGAACCGATTAGTATATTCCTCATTCCTATATAATCTTCTACATAGGTTGCCTGACGATCCTCTACTACTTTTTGATAACTCCAAACTTTCCCTAATGTGGTTGTCACTAAATGCCCTATATAACTGAATAAGGTCTCTTCTTAAATATCTGTATAAGACACTATACAAGTTCAGATATTTTAGTCTTTCAAAATAGCTTACATTTTGACATACATGGATGCCCTTGATATATTTCACTATCTCTACAGGAATAATGCAGAGTCCCTGTAATCACATCTATGCAGGTAAAAGCTGCACTCTCTAAAACCAAAAACACTGCATCCATGGGACTGGACAACATCCCAGGCTGCGTTTTACACAAACGTCAGAATGAACTGGCTCCCCACCTAAACACCCTGTTCAATCATAGTCTCACATCAGGCTTTGTGCCCACTGAATGGCACACAGCAACAGTTATCCCACTCCACAAAGGGGGAGCCACCACTGATCCTGGGAACTATCGCCCTATTAGCCTGATGAGCCTGGTCTGCAAGGCCATGGAACGTATCATCATGGAACTCATAAACAAAGACATTGGTAACCTCCAAACTCTGGACCCCACCCAGTTCGGGTTTGTGAAAGGCAGATCATGCCTTCTAAACCTGAATGACTTCTTTGAGGCAGTCACCAAAGCTGTAGACAAGGGTAAGGTGGTTCACACAGCCTATCTTGACCTTGCCAAGGCTTTCAACACCATCCCCCATTCTGGAATTATAGCTAAACTCACTAAACTAGGTATAAATCCCTACATCACAAGATGGGTTGTCAACTGGTTCACTGACAGAACCCACACTGTAAAAGTTGCAGGCAAATCTGACTTCAAACCAGTGACAAGTGGAGTACCACAGGGTTCAGTCCTGGGACCTTTCCTGTTTGGTATCTACTTCTGTGAAGTACAGGATAATACAGAAGGCCTCTGGCTAATGAAGTTCACAGATTACTGCAAACTAGGAGCCATAGTCAAGTCCCCAAATGATGTGGACATCCTACAGAAGGGCCTTACTAAGACAGATGCCTGGTGTCAGAGACATGGCCTCAAGCTCAGTGCTAAAAAGTGCATTGTTATTCCCTTTGGTAAAAACTCTGCACCCATGAACTACCACATAAACGGCAGCCTACTTAACACCAAATGTGTGATAAGAAACTTTGGGACCCAGGTGGACAGTAGTCTCTCCTTTGATAATCACATTGCCACAGTAGTCAGGAAATCCTTCTATGTGGCACACCTCATCACAAAAGGGTTCTCATCCAGGAAAAAAGAGGTTATCATTCCCCTCTACTCAGCACTCATTAGACCCATTATAGAGTACAATGTCCCTTTTGGAATGTACCTCACAAGACATCTGCAGCAGCTGGAAAGGCCACAGAATTACCTCACAAAGAGGATTACTGTCCTCAAACAGATGCCCTATACTGACAGTCTCAAAAAACTCCAGCTTTACTCTGTAGCATATTGCCTACTCCAAGGAGATCTCTGCCTAACATATAAAGCTATGTTAAACCTAGAGCTGTTGGCCATGCTACACCTTAAGAAATCCCATTACAATCCCTCCGAGCTACACGTTCTAGGGAGCTAAACCTTGTCACCACAATAAACATGACATGCTGGAGGGATAGATTCCTGTCCCAGACACTTCCTATACTCTGGAACAAGCTACCCATCTTTGTCAAGCAAATTTCCTCATTAGCACTCCTCAAGAAAAATCTTGATGAGTGGATGGGAAATAGGAAATACACTCCAGGGATCACTTCTGTGGCTCTGCTCGACAGGCGTACAGGAAATTAACTTTCTTGGGTGGCGTAAGCCAGGGAACCTTGTTGGCTAGGCTTACTTGGGCCCTTGGGCCGATAGCCTAGTACCTACCTATGAACCAATGCACAGAAATGCAAATTCAGGCTAGAAGAAGTTCCTTATCTTGGTCATTTATTTACAAGTACAGGTCTACGACCAGACCCTTCAAAGCAAACAGCCATTCTCGAGATGCCAGCTCCAGACAATGTTAAAGCCCTGCAACGTTTTCTTGGTGTGGTTAACTTATAGGCAAGTTCATTCCAGACTTGAGCCAACTTTCAGCACCACTCAGTGAGCTGACACGTAAAGATATATCCTGATCTTGGTCAGAGCAACACCAAAGAGCATTTGATGTACTGAAACATAGAATTGCCAGTCCGACGATGCTCAGATACTTTGATGTTCACAAACCAGTTACACTGTCCTGTGATGCTTCGAAATTTGGACTTGATGCAGTCATTGTACAAAAGGATCAACCTGTTGCCTATGCATCAAGAACTCTTACCCAAACTGAACAGCAGTGCGCCCAGACTGAGAAAGAGCTTTTGGCAATTGTGTTTGCATCTTCGAAGTTCCATGATTATGTTTATGGTCGACCTATCTAGATTGAAACAGATCACCAACCATTAGTCATATTCTTGAGAAAGCCAATGCATTCAGCTCCAGCCTGACTGCAATGTATGATGCTGAGATTGCAAAAGTACAATTTCAGTCTTATCTACAAAAAAGGCAAACTTCTTTATCTTGCTGATACATTGTCCAGATCACCCAGAAATACCACTGAACAGAATGACAATCAAGGTTCTCAACTGCTTGATGATTTTGAAGTTGTGGAAGTGAGAAATTTTTTTTACAGATGTCTTGATGAGCTGAGAGATCACACAACCACAGATCCAGTTTTGCAAAGGCTCAGCCAATTTTATCAGTCAAGGATGGCCGTCAAAGCAATATAATTTACCACAAGAACTGCAACTTTATTTTCCATACAGAGATGAGATTTTGTCTGACAAAGGTATCATAATGAAAGGTCTGAAAGTCATTGTTCCAAAATCCTTGCAACCTAAGTACATTGCCATCTTGCATTGTGGTCACCCAGGAACCAAATCTACCAAAAGAAGGACGAGAGAGAGAGTATTTTTGCCTTCTATGTCACAAGACATTGAGAGAGCACTTTTAATTGTTCAGTAAGTAATAGTACAAAGCCTCATTAATAGAAAGAACCACTTCAGCTTAATCAGATTCCAGAACTACCTTGGTTGCCAGTAGCCACTGATATCTTCGAGTGGAATGGTCAACATTATTTGTGTTAGTAGACTTTTACTACAACTGGTTGAAGATTGACTTGCTTCCTAACCTAACATCTAGTGCTCTCATTACTAAGATGAGACATCATTTTGCTGTACATGGAAGTCCGCACAAAGTTATTTCTGACAATGGCATGCAGTTTACAAGCCAACAGTTCAAAAGATTTTCAGAAGAGTGAGACTTTACTCATGTCACAAGTGCCCCCAGTCAAATGGTTTGGTAGAACTTGCAGTGCAAAGTGCAAACCAGTTACTTGAGAAGTCAAAACAAGATAATGCTGATGTTTTCTTAAATCTCTTGAATCTCAGAAATGTTCCTCTTGGTAAACATCTTGGTTCATCTGCTCAGAGACTACTGTCGGGACAAACCAGAACCACATTACCACTCAGTAGTCAATTGTTGGTTCCATGTGTCAAGAACAACAGATCAGTGAAAAACAATCTGTTGAGGAAACACCTATTCCAAAAGTCCTACTAGGATAAGAGAAGTAGACCGCTCAATCCATTATGAGAGGGAGAAGTTGTAAGGATGCAATCATCCAAAGGTTATGATCGGACTGGTATCATGAAGAATATTGGTTCAGAGCCAAGATCGTACATTGTAGAATCAGAAGGAGCAACTTTTGTGTGGAATCAGAAATATTTCAGACCGGTGTCCAAGCCTATACAACAGCAAATAGCCTGTGAAAAAGACTCTTTATCTCAGAGTGAGTAGTCTGGTGTTCCAATTCCAGAGGAAGTTCCGGAGGACATTCCTGTTCTTAATGAATCTAGAAGTTCGTGATACGAATTGTGCACCACAGACTGTTCCTGTTGCTAAATCTAGTCCTAACTGATATGTGACGAGATATGGTCGAATCTCTAAACCCTGTAACAGATATGAAGCAAATTGGACATGAACATTGTATTTTGTTTCTAATGTACATAGTAATGCATGCCTAGCTCTAATATTATTTTGCATGAAGGGGGATTTTTTGAGGGATTATGTAGAGCAATATGCATGTGTATATACCTTTAAGAAGCTATCCAAGGGTTTGCACTAGAGTATAAATATTGAGCACGTGCGAGCCTAACTGCCATTTTGTAGTTAGCTGTTGAGATGTAAACGTGTATGTATGAAAGTTCTGTTAGTTTGTTCATATTTAAAGATGCTGCTATCTGTCCTGATGTGTTTGAATGTATTAAAGCATCTAAACAAAACTCCAAGCCTTCTTATTATTTGTAACGGAGAAGAACGAGTGACACTTTCCCCCTCTTATCTTTAGGAACATGTTGTAAAACTGGAAACACAAATTTCTTATAACTATTGCACACATCTGAATGTATAATGTATAACATTATTATTATCTTTGGATTTGATGGAGTACAAATGTTCTTTAATTCTGTTTCCAGCCTGCGTGTGGTCATTCCTACGTAAAAAGCCTGACAGACTGAGCACATCGCAATATATACCACAGCAGTTGATTTACAAGTATATCTATGTTTAATCTGTATTGTGATATCCATATGCTGCAAGGCAACATAAGGGCTTATGTAAATGAACCTACATACCTTGCATGTACTGCAGGCATACATTCCTTTATTTTTATTAGAATACGAAAGTTCTACTTCTGTCTTATCTCTCTGTAACCAAGTTTTAATACAATTGTACCTTTTATAAACACACATAGGAAGGATACCAGTAGTTTAAATACTTCAGGATTTCCTTCTAGAACCTTCGAATTTTTACATTCCATGTCTCTAATAGCATAGCCATCAACAGACATCTCAAGCTTAAACATAGGATTCTTATTAGTCACTAAACTATCTATTTACTTCACTATTTTCTAACAAAAATAGGTTAAACATAGTATCCCTTTTATTGCTGACTTCTTCCGCCACTTTACATAAAAATTCAAGATTATATCCTCTGTTCTTAAACATAGAAATAATATGCAATACTTCTTTTTTGTACTCACTTACTACAGGGGTCATTCTGCAGGCTCTAATGAATTGCCCCTTTGGATGTTTTTTTTTCCATGAATTCCAGGTGACCACTCTTAAAATGCAGGAAGCTACTAAAGAATGTTTCTTTCCTATAAACTTTACTATCTGTTTTCATGTTTCCTGCTATTTTCTTGTTTTTTCATCTTTAATATTAATATTTTCATTCAAACTAATTATCAGACATTAATAAGAGTTTGCCACCTGTTTTCTTTATATCTAATACAGTTTTATAATTACACCCATAGTGTCTGTTTTTTCTGATT
This sequence comes from Protopterus annectens, assembly GCF_019279795.1. NCBI lineage: Eukaryota > Metazoa > Chordata > Ceratodontiformes > Protopteridae > Protopterus > Protopterus annectens. The sequence goes on from NC_056731.1 coordinate 1,834,497,122, forward strand.
CGTTAATGTAAAGTATGAGTTTCATAAACATTTACAGTATACATAGTGTGTTATTTTTATTTTTCTGTTGACAGAATATAATATACATAAATATGTCATTACAGTTTTCTGGTAGGTTATCCAGTGTAAAAGGAATTAAAATTTGTACAACTGGCTACATAAGCAATGTTCTTTCAATTACAGTCAAAATGTCCTCCTTCTGTTGCTTGGGTTTATTGTGTAATAAGACTGCAATAAAGATGGCTTTTACTTACAAGCCTTCTTGTCAACACATGCAGCATGAGAATGTGCCTCTGGGTTTATTACTAACAATGTGCTATTGGTATTCTTTCCATGTCCATGTTTATGATTAACACTGGTATTTTTCTGTTAAAAATTTTATTTTCAATAATACTGTTAAATTCTTTACAACATTTTAAATTGTATTGGTAGTTATTAATGTGTTTAATTGTCTGAGAATCTTGCCTGCATTTAATAGGTTCATAGGTTCATACTAGGCTATCTGCCCTAGGGCATTTATAAGCCTAGCCAGAGTGTGTTTGGCTTTCGCCACCCATTTTAAATTAATTTTGCTATGCCCTTTTTCGAGGTTAATATACTGTGCCTCTGTCTAACAGTGACACAGAAGTGATACCCGGGGTAAACCTACGATCTCCCATCCACTCATCAAGATTCCTCTTGAAGAGAGTCAATGAGGGACTCTGCCTAACCTGGACTGGGATTTTATTCCAGAGTGAAGGGAGCCTCTGGGTTATGAATCTGTCCCTCCAGCATGTCCTATTTATTTCAGTGCTGAGGTTCAAGTCTCTCGAGTGCGTAGCTCGATGGGATTTGGATTTTCTGAGGTGCAGCATGTCCATTAATTCCGGGTTGGACATGGCTTTATACGTCAGGCACAGATCGCCTCTGAGCAGCCGGTATGCTACTGAGTAGAGCTGGAGTTTCTTTAATCGGGCAGCATATGGCATCTGTTTGAGCCCTTTGATCCTCTTGGTGAGGTACTTTTGGGGTCTTTCCAGTTGCTGCAGGTGTCTGGTAAGGTACATCCCAAAAGGGGAATTGTACTCAATTATGGGCCTGACGAGGGATGAGTAAAGAGGCACAATGACCTCCCCTAATCTAGATGTGAATCCCTTCATGATTAGGTGGGCTATATGAAATGTTTTTCTAACCACTGTGGCCACGTGGTTGTCAAATGAGAGATTGCTATCAACTTGGGTCCCCAGGTCCCTAATTACTTCTTCTGTACTTAATGGATTACCACCTATGTGGTAATTTGTGGGCACTTTGTTTTTGCCAAAGGGAATGACTATACACTTTTTGGCGTTTAGCTTGAGGCCATGGCTCTGGCACCAGTTGTCTGTTTCTATGAGGCCCTTTTGGAGGATGCTTGTGTCGGCTGAGAGTCGATTATGGTGCCCAGTTTGCAGTCATCTGCGAACTTGGTCAGCCACAGTCCTTCCGTGTTGGCCTGTACCTCCGAGAAATATATACCGAACAAGAGAGGTCCCAGGACTGAGCCTTGTGGGACGCCACTTGTAACTGGTTTGGTGTCTGACATGGCTCCAGCAATTCTAACCATGTGGGTTCTGTCCTTGAGCCAGTTTGCAACCCATCTAGTGACATAGGGGTTTATATTTAAGCTGGTGAGCTTATCTATAATGCCCGAGTGGGGTATTGTATCGAAGGCTTTTGCGAGGTCCAGGTAGGCTGTGTGGACCACCTTCTCATCAATGGCCTTGGTGACTGTTTCAAAGAAATTGACCAGGTTTAAGAGGCAGGATCTGCCCTTAACAAAGCCGAACTGGGTAGGATCCAGTGTCTGTAGGTCCCCAATATCTTTATTTATGAGGTCCATGATGATCCTTTCCATAGCTTTGCAGACCAAGCTAGTCAGGCTTATGGGGCGATAGTTTCCAGGATCCGTTGAGACACCACCTTTGTGGAGAGGGACCACTGTTGCTGTACGCCACTCTTTGGGTACATATCCTGTAGTAAGGCTGAGATTGAACAGTAGTTTTATGTTTGGGTTTAGCTCTTCTTGGAGTCCATGTAGGACGCAGCCCGGGACACCGCCTGGTCCCATTGATGCTGTGATTTTTGCTTTGGAGAGGGCGACTCTTACCTGAGCATCTGAGATGTCACGGGGGCAGCACTATGCTGGGATAGATATTTGCCCTTTTGGTGGGAGGGGAGAAGTTTGCGCTGAACCTTTCAGCTAGGATGTTGGCAATGTCTGTGAGTTTGGTGTATTTTTTGTCATTTTGGACTAATTCTGAGCATATCTGGGAACTCCCACCCAGGTTCCTAACATAACTAAAGAAAGCCTTGTGATTATCCTTAGTGTCCTGTGCAATTTTTCTCTCGAAGCTGGCCTTAGATGATTTTATGAGTGCCCGTAGTTTTTTGCTAATACTGATCAGAGATGCCTTCCCTTTTTGGGATTTTGCTCTATCATGTAGTAGCTTCCTCCTTCTATTGTATAGTTTGTTTATGGCTGGGGTCCACCAGACAGGACGTCTGCCATTGAAGGATTGGGTCTTGGTTTTATTTGGGATTGCATGATCCATGCATTCCTGAAGGTGTTCATAGAATGCGTTTATAAAGGATTCTGCGGTCTGGGCCATATTTTCCACACGCCCGGGGGCTTTGAAGGATTCCACCTCGGTTTTGACGAGTGTGAAATTTGCTTTAGAGAAGTTTTTCACTGTGGTTTTCTGGGCAGGGGGTGGGGTCGGGATGTGAATATCCAGTGAGATTAGTTTATGGTCTGATCTTACCAGTGAGGGATACACTTCTGGTCTGGAGCATCGAGTCCCCATGTTGGTGATGATCAGGCCCAGTATGTTTTCCCCTCTTGTGGGAGTGGTAACAAGTTGTTCCATAGCATTTGAGTTTATAAATTCTAGGAACCTTTGGGCTAGGGTGTTGGAGCTAGAGTAATGCTCCCAGTCTATGTTTGGGTAGTTGAAGTCGCCCAATATAATGGTGTTTGGAGAGACCTTCATATTTTCCAGTGTTCTCAGGAAGGCCGAGTGGGGTTCCTGGGTTTGGGAGGGTGGTCTGTTGCAGGCTATAAAATGGAAGGCAATTTTACCCACTGTTAGTTGCACATGGATAGTCTCTGATGCTTTGTGCTGTGCCACCAACCTGGAGGTGTGGGTATCTTTGAAGAATATTGATACTCCCCCTCCTTTTGTGGTTCGGTCCAAGTTTTGGGGCCGAAAAGCATGGTATGAGGTATAACCTGGTAGTGCTAGGGTGCTCTCGGGAGCCTTGAACCAGGTTTCTGTTACTGCACAGATATCGATGTTCTCCATGCAAAGGAGAGTTTCGAGTGCGTGCATCTTGAGGTTTAGACATCTGGCATTGAGTAGCATTACTCTTAGTTTCTTATCCCTTGTGATACCTATGGAGGTGGGTTTATCTTTTGAGCCTTGCCTAAAAAAGGCACTATGGGGTAGCAAGAGCCTTTGCCAATATCCGAAAGCCCAGGGGTGACAGGTGCAAGCCGTCCCTAGCGAAGCATCGTGGCTTGTCGTGCATTTCATCCCAGGCTGACAGGCATTGGATCCCCTTTGAATGACACCAATACTTAAGCCAATTGTTGAAATTGATCATCTTGTCTTCATATTGTGGCATCATTCTTGGTGAGGGTAAGATGCTACTCAAGGTCAGGGTCATACCAGCCTGGGCTACATGCTCAGAGAGCTCCTCTAGGTCTCTTTTCATGTAGTCCAGGGAGGTCCTCTATGTCTCTTTTCATGTAGTCCAGGGAGGTACGTCTCAGGTCATTCACACCAGCATGGACAATGACTGAGTCATATTTGTACTTGCCTTGGAGTGACCTGAGTGCTTGTGTTATGTGGCGGATCCTAGCGCCCGACAGGCAGCTCACCGTGACCTTCTCCTTGTTCAGCCTGGTGAGCGGGACGTCAGTGTGCCTGATGATAGAGTCACCTATTACAAGTGTTTCAGGTGTGTTGTTTAGCCTTAAGGGCTGTGACTGTTTGGCACACTGGCTTTGTGAGCTATGTCTTGCACGTGTTTTGTTTTGGGGTAGCGGTTGCTTGGGTGTCTGCTTTGGAAGTCTCTGCTGCTTAGGCAGATTTTTATTTAGAGCCTCCGAGTATGTTTTTGTGTGTTTATATGTTTGGTTTGCTGTCGTGGTAGGTCTATGTAAGACTGGAATTGTAGTGAGTGTGGTTTCCTTCTCCTCCTGACTGGTTACGCCAGTACTGAGTTGAGAGAGCTTAGCCTCCAGTTTGGCTATATGGTTGCATCACTCACATGTGTTGGAATTTGTTGGGAGGAGGAGAGGGTTGTCTGTGTACATGAGGCAGTTGTAACATTGCCTCAAGATTCCCAGATTCACCCGCTGGACCGGAGAGGAGAGTGACAACTGACCTTTGGACATGCTAGAATAGTATTGGGAATTCCTTTATAATTGAAAAAAAGGGCCAATGGGCAACAAGGTACTCAAGGGGAGTTTGTGAGGGTGTAGTGCTTTTAGTGCTGACTTAGTGAGCAAGTGCCAGGTAACTTAAATGCAATGTGTTACAGGTAACTTAAATGCAAAAAACGACAAACAGTAACTTTCTTTCAAGTGAAACAAGGAAATAAGTACAGTAAGCAATGCAGATATCACTAGGGATCCACAGAAGCGCTGAAAAGCCGCATTTTAGGTGGAATTAGTGTTTCAGGGAAATAACAAGCAAACAAACAACAAGCATACAAACAAAGCTAGATTCAGCAGGCCTGGATCTAGTCTATGCTACAGCAAACAAGGTGTACCAATTTCAGTAAGAAACAGTTCAAATATGCAGGCACTATAAGCCTTTAACCAGAAATTCCCAGCTCAGAAGGGCAGAGTCCAGCCTCTCCTCCCACAAGAGTGCAGACCACGAACCTTCTTATTGTAAAATAACTGGCCTGAAGCCAAAGTGCTTAAACCAGAACTAATACACTTTTAGAATAACAGACACTGAGCTCTCAATCAGTAGTTCCCAACTTAGAAGGATGTAAGCTACCTGTCCTGCCACCACAGTGCAGGCCACAAACCTTCCTAATGTAAAACAACTGGTCTGAAGCCCAAGTGCTTAATCCAGAAGACTTAGAATGATAGCTACACTTTAATCAAGTTACTACCAAGCAGTAATAAATACAACTGAATACTTTAAAGAATGCCTGAATTAGTGCTCAAGTTATACAAACAAAGCTAGATTCAGCAGACCTGGATCTAGTATATGGTACAGCAAACAAGGTGTACCGATTTCATTAAGAAGCAGTTCAAATATGCAGGCACTATAAGCCTTTAACCAGAAATTCCCAGCTCAGAAGGGCAGAGTCCAGCCTCTCCTCCCACAAGAGTGCAGACCACAAACCCTCTTAATGTAAAATAACTGGCCTGAAGCCCAAGTGCCTAAACCAGAATTAATACACTTTTAGAATAACAGACACTGAGCTCTCAGTCAACAGTTCCCAACTTAGAAGGATGTAAGCTACCTGTTCTGCCACTACAGTGCAGACCACAAACCTTCTTAATGTAAAACAACTGGTCTGAAGCCCAAGTGCTTAAACTAAAAGGCTTAGAATGAGTTACACCAGCAGTAATAAATACAATTGAGTACTTTTAAGATGACGCAAAAGCAAAATAAAGTAGGAAGAAACACAAATACAGTAAAAGCAGATACATTTTTTTTAAGTGGAAAGAGAGAAAGGAAAGAGAGAAAGGAGTAGCAGAAACTAAGCTGATTGGCCTTCTCAAATGTTCTCCCTGTACTGGGTAGAATGAGGTAATGACACTAGACTGGGAGGAGGGTCTCAGATCAAATTTACACTAGGGGCGGGCAACTGCAAAGCCACCAACTATAAAAACACTATACCTACAGGGAGGGAGGGTGGGAAACAAACTGCAGAAATGTTTCTCACAGCTGAAAAGCAGCAGTGAGCCTTTAAATGAAAGTTTTAAACAGCTAAAGGAGCCTCTAGAAAAAAAGAGTTGAACTGCAACAAGTTATCAGAAACAAACAACCCAACAGATGCTAAATAAAAGTGGACAATTTCCAGTTAATACCTCACATACAGTGAAACTAGCTAGAAAAATACACAGTACACAAAGTGCTATAAATAACAAAGAAATAAAGAACAAAATAAACAAAAAACAGGATACTTAATATTATATATTATAGCTCCGAGTTTCCTCAGTGTCCTTCCTTCGATCAAGCTCAGTGTGAAATGACAGAACACTCACAACTGAACTTCTTAGGTAACAGAAAGTAAAATAGACTGTGCTGCAGTAGGACTCAAACCGGGAATGCCTGCTCATTAGGTGAATGCTCTGCCCACTACACTATTGCTATGCTTGCTATAGTTATAGCAACATTTATTTGATATGTTTTCTGACTATAGTTTGAGCACAGATTACCCTACAGACCAGTCAGTGGAACAGAAGTAGTGTCTCTTTCATTAACAGCTTCTTCACTAAAAGATTCACCATATGATGGTAGTTTTCCCCTGCTCATTAAGCTGGTAAACACATTATTACATTCATCTTTAAATTCTGTAGTATCCCCAGTATGTCTGTTGGATCAAATATGTTATCCTGTCACTATATTCTGTTTAATATATTGGTGATGCACAATGTCATAATGAAGACAGGAGTTATGAGTCAGATTTTTTCTAAGTGTCCTTATTAGCAGTTTGCTCACTGCTATCCCCATAAAAAACAAACAAAACAAAAAAAAAAAAACAAACAAAAAACAAAACAAAAAAAAAAACTATTCTCATGAAATCTGTCTTTTAATTATTTTTGTAGATTAGTAGTTGGATTCAGAGATTCAGGCTCTAGCGAGAAGAGGAATGAAGGTCAGCAGGACTAAGACAGAATATATGTGTGTGAATGAGAGGGAGGATAGAGGAATGGTGAGGATGTAAGGAGTAGAGGTGGCGAAGGTGAATGAGTTTAAATAATTGGGATCAACAGTTCAGAGTAATGGTGAGTATGGAAGAGAGGTGAAGAAGAGAGTACAGGCAGGATGGAGTGGGTGGAGAAGAGTGTCAGGATTGATTTGTGACAGACGAGTACCAGTAAGAGTGACCGGGAAGGTCTACAAGAGGGTAGTGAGTCCAGCTATGTTATATGGGTTGGAGACAGTGGCATTGACAAAAAGGCAGGAGTCAGAGCTGGATGTGGCAGAGTTAAAGATGTTAAGATTTGCACAAAGAAAGAGAGGCAAGATTACGTTGGTTTGGACATGTGCTGAGGAGGGATGCAAAGTATATTGGGAAAAAGATGTTATGGATGAAGCTGCCAGGTAACAGGAAAAGAGCAAGGCCTAAGATAAGGTTTATGGATGTGGTGAGAGAGGACATGCAGGTGGTTGATGTGACAGAGCAAGATGCAGAGGACAGAAAGAAATGGAAACAGATGATTCACTGCAGCAACCCCTAACAGGAGCAGCCTGAAGAAGAAGAAGTAGTTGGATTCAGATAGTTGATAAAGTCGTATAACATCAGTATGCTGCTGTTCTACATCAAAAATATATCATCTGTGAAATGCTAGTAAACAGAAACTTTGTTCCAGTTCATGTGATGATAGAAAAACATCTTTTCCCTTTCCTGATAATTGAATATTGGTGAAGTTGTGGACCATGATTGCCCTTATAGCTATGCCTTTAATTTGTAAAAATAATAATAATAATCAGCAGAGACAGATATGATTTTAAACCAATATAAAAAGTTCAAAAAATTAAAAACATTTCATCTGAATAGTTAACAAAATGGGTCAGCACCTTTCTAAATCACTCTACAGTATACCTTTGTCATGTAAAATGAAGATACAGTGGCTTTCAACATAAGTAGTTACTCACATGCGAGTGGAAGTGATAGCCAGTCTTTAGTTTTATTAATAAAGATATCAAGTCCTTTATAACAAGTGTCACTTATGTAACCAAATTCCTGATTGTATATTCAAACACAGCTGAGATTAAAGACATTGTCAATAACAACTGGCACATCATTGTCAATCCATTTTTTCCCATTTTCTACATGGTGTTGGGGTGTTGTGATAACTGTCACCATCTCTCTTGATTCAGTGACACTGTCATACCTTCTACCACAGTCATGCCTGACTGCCACAGGTCTTCTCTCATACAATCCATTCATCTCTGTCCACATTTCCTCTTGCCTTTTTCCTCTCTGTCCCAAATCTTCTTCGGCACATTATGTTCTACTTTTCTGCACCTGTGCCTGAACTACTGTAATCAGTTCTCTTTGGTGTTCTCTACAATTGGAGCTACTTTGGCTTCTGCTCTGATGTCCTCATTTCTTCATCTATAACATAGTGTGCAACCTACCTCCTATCTCAGGCAGTTCCTCTCCCACACGTCTAGCTTCCTCAACTGCTCTGCCTTTACTGTACAGGTTTCTGCACCATACAGAAGTACTGGTCACACCACTTTTTTGTACAACTTACTTTTCTGCTTCTTTGGCATTCTCCTGTTATACACTACCCCTGATACTCTGTGCCAATTGCTTACAGCCCCTCTGATTCTAGCTTTGACCTCATTCAGGCATTCTTTCTCTTCAACCACCCCTCCAAGATTCTTGAAGCTGTTAACCTGTTCCAGTGTTTTTCTTCAATTCTCAGCTTCTTGTGATTTCCACCATTTTCTGCCAGTACAACTGTTTTACTTGTATTCAATTTCATCTCATGTGTCTTCAGCTTGGAATTCCATTCCCGTATCCTTTGCTGAAGTTCTTGCTCAAAGTCTGCTTGTAATGTCAAATTGTCTACATACAGCAACTTTCTCCCCTCAAACTTGTTTGCTAATTTAGTCCATCAACAGTATGAGTAGCAGTCGGCTCAGAGATGAACCGTGATGTGCCCACTTTCACTGGGAACCCCTTTGTGAGACCAAACACTGTTTATAGCTGAATCATTTGGGTCCTTATACATAGCTTGTACTTATTCTAACAGCGTTTTTTTGGTACTTTGAACTACCAGAGGAATGCCTAAATTACTTTTCTTAGGACCTTGTCATATGTTTCTCCAGGTCTAGGAATGCCAAGTTGAACTCTTTCCTCATCTCTAGCTTCTTCTCAGCTATCTGTATCAGTGCAAACATCAGGTTGGTTGTGCTGCATCCTGATGTTAATCCAAAATGCTCATCTCAGGAAATGCAGTTAGACTACCTGCAGGTATCTGTATCAGTGCAAACATCAGTTGGGTGTGCTGCATCCTGATCTGAATCCAAACTGCTCATCTTAGGAAATGCAGTTAGACTACCTGCAGGTGAGGGGCCAGAACTCTGCTCTGGCAATGGAATCCCAGTCTCCTCACCCTCACTTCTCAGGTACAGCTTCAACAGGAGCAGGACATAGTGGAGGTATCTGCTGAGCAAACCTTTCATCCAGACCTGCAGTGAGGAGACAAAGGCATAAGTGAATTTAGCCTGACAGTGGAATGAATGTATTTAAAAAGGTAACCATTTGAAATGTTGGGTCCCAAATGAGAGAATCCCATAATATGGAGACTGACTGGAAGACAAAATGCTTATATATACCAAGTCTGAGATGGGAACTTCTCTGAATATTCTCTTTTCTATGAGGAATGGAGATCTTGGAGCTTGTATATATAAGTTCTGGGTGTGGTGCTTTCTCCCATCAGGGGGTGCAGGGCGCTTCCCCCAGCAAAAAAGAAGTTTAAACGAGAAGAGCAATGTTTGAGATTTCCTCTTTTCCTGGATTTTTGGTCTTTTTTTTTCTCTGTGTCAGCACTCAACATTACAAGTGTCAACTTTTCAATAGTGAGCCATTTAACAGAAATGTCACCACTTCTATGGTGCACTAACTATGACTGGCTGTAAGCCTCTCTTGCCTCCTGTGGAAAGTGACACAATTATTATCGTGTTTATGTTAGAGGAGAAAATGCACATTGATGTCAGTGGAGTAACAGGTAGAACACTATGCTTCTATTCCCAAACCAGGTAGATTGATTACTGACACTACAGTGCAGCATAAGGGTAGTGCTACACTCCTGAGTGTGCTGTCCTTTGGATGAGACATTAAACCGAGGCCCCTTCTGCTTGAGTTGAGGTGGTAGCTCAGTTGGACGGAAAAGAGCCTGCTGTAACTATCGAAAAGTATAGCTGAAGTTCCCAGATGCCCTGACATAATTTTTCCTAGCAGTATAAATACCACCTCAGGTCTCCCCATAAAGAGACTACTAGCCTAGTAGGACTATCCTGGTCAACAACAGGTAAAGAAATTAATAAATTATGGAACCTTGAAGACTGTAAGGTAGGATAGTAGACAAGTACCATCCGTAAGTTTTCTCATCAACATGTGTGACAGGCAGCAGACAAGTATGTGTTTCCTGCATATACATTAAGATATGTAAAGAGAATATGGCACATGTATACATGGGGACACAGCATGTGTGCAGTCACAGTGAGGTGGAGCAATGCAACCCCAGCCCCAAACCATGTCCTATAGATATCACCGTGAAATTTATTTGGCATATCACACAGTGCTGCTGCCAACACCACCTTCACCTGACTTGGAGGATCCAAACAGTAGCAGACCTAATTCCCAAGATGGCCTTGTGAAAAGTATTTGCCAGAAGTAACAACAGTCTCAAATCTAGATGAAAAAAGAGAAAACAAGTATGTAAAAAAATACTGTACCATTCAAAGTGCTGTTGCCAAATCTTCATTTCCCATGCACAGACAGCATTAGGGTTTCTGTACCCTGATGATGCCCAAGCTCAGATCTTTGACCAGCCTCGTAACCTCCAGACACTTCCTAACTAATATATCCCCTACTAATAAATTCCCACGATACATAGGGACACAATTGGGTTGGATTACACAGCTAGGCTTATAAAGGCCCTGGTGATCATTAGCCTAGTATATAACTATGAAACTATAAACCTATGACAGGCATCCATATATTTAAATGCCCATCATATGTGCCTAGTATGTGTTCCCTGAAATCTCTGAGAGGGGGGTAAATCAGAATCTTTCTATCCTTCATGCAACAAGTACACATTTTCCAAATATTGGTAGCAGAAGCATTGATTCTCCAGAATCTTTGAAAATTATGTCATTTTCACACATATTAAAATTCTAGCTTTTAGATCATGCCTACAGTGTAATGTCTGCATGATGGCTTCCTCGAAGAAGTATAGCACCCATATGTGTGCAAGTCTCCGACATGAATTCACAGCCACAAGCTGTCAGATGTGAGCATAACAGTACACTATGCCTTATATTGTAGGTGCAGGGCAGTGAAGTACAGTCATTCATTGGCATTAATGCCTCCTAACCTAATTTGTCTACATGTTGCATAAATAAGTATAAAAAACAGAAAAACTAGTAGACTTAAATTTTCATTGATGAGCTCAGTCACAGTAATTTCCAAAAATCAACCCAGGTAGTGTTCCAAAGCAACAAGCCTTTATTTGTCACAGATCAGTGATTCTCAGTAACAAAATATCAGAAATACTTTACAATGTTAAACATATCAACTTCTATACACTTAGAAGTAGGTGTGGAAAATATATGTGTTGTTTAATTTTAAACCAGCCTATTCCAGGCAAACAATATAAACAGGGTTATAAAAGTGCATTTAAGAACAACAGATCAGATTCAGGAAGCCTCCGTGTAAGAGTTATAACTCTTACACGGAGGCTGCAGTGAAACTGTGTGATGTCAGCATGTCATGCATATGCATGAGGTGCATAAGGCATGCTGAATCACACTAGTAACTCTTACACGGTCCGTGTAAGAGAGTAGGGGGCGTGTCTGTAGGCTAAGCCCTGCAAGCGGACACGCCCCCGGAAGACTAGAATGGCTGAAAGTAAACAGCCACGAGAGAGGCCATGGAAATGTGCATAAACACACTACACAACACATGCCCCGATAGACCATCACTGTATAAAGTGAAGAGATGTAATAAAATTAAATTAAAACCTTTTTTTTTAAACCCGTAAATGTTTGCTACTGTGTGCTGGTGTGCTACTAGCGCAATCACAGTTAGCAATCAGTGGAAAAGGATATAAGAACTAAATATGCAAAGTAAGCCAAGAAGTAATAGCTTAGCGGTAGAGTTGCCGCCTAAGAGTAGGCAGGCAGGGTTCGAGCCCCACAACAACCTTTTTTTTTTGTAAATAAGCACTAAAAGCCCGTGACAGTATTGTACACATGTAAATGTATTCCCTTTTGTAAAATGGAATGAAACGGAGCATATATTCTGAAGTAACACAATAACAAAAATAGTCAGAAATGTACTGATAGGTAAGCTGCTGTGAGACGGAGTGCCCGTAGCGGAGTAGTGTTTAAAAGCTGTTAACTGCGTGCCTGTTGCTAGGCATCGGTTTAACAGAGTGAAACTGTTTGCAACTAGCTGTGCTTAGCTGAACATGTGTGTCACTAGCCAATTAAGGTTTATCCCAGCGCACACCGCTTTGCGCGCTCCCACAAGCTAACTGTCAGTGCGCATGCGTTAGCTCCGCAAACGAAAGCAGACCTGGTTTTAAGTGCTTAAAAGTGCTTTTGGCATGTTTGATTGACAGGTCTCAACTAATTTCTGTCAGGAAAATCAAAAATCAGTTGCCAGATTCGAACCCAGGATACCATGCACTAGAGTCAAGGTACTAAACCACTAAGCCATGACAGCAATACCTAGAAATGCAGAAATAGCATATATATGGGATAAAATCCAGAATGGAGCATGATAAAGCATTTTCAGTGAAGTAGATACAATTCCAAAACGGCCAATCAGAGAAATGTGCGGGAAAATCGGCATATATAAGCCCCATAGGCGGCAATACACAGCAGAAACGATTGTAGATCAGAGCTGCAGTCAGAATGAGTGGAGTAGGTGAGGGACGTTGCTTTCGAGCACAGCGTTGGGGCGTTGAGGAGTCCAGATACATGGTCTGGCTCCTTGTCCACCATCACGAGGCCCAACTCATGCAGGGCCAGGTCTCATGGGGAGCATATAGGGCAGAGGCATGGGACCAGTTGGCTCGTGAACTGACCAGTGCTACTGGCATTCCACGCACTGGTGAGCAGGTCCGTCACCACCATGCGGACTTGAAATGACGCAAGCAAGACCAGTTGTCCGAATGGATCCAGGAGGCCCGGGATATGCCCAATGCCCCACTACTGAGTAAGTTACATTTTACTTATGTATGTAAGGATTTCAACTAGCTGATACCATGGAGATGTGTAGTCCAATATTACTTCTTTTGTATTGCAGCTGCAGGTGTCCGCTCTACGAATTGCGAGATGCATGCCCGTAGGCTGGTGCGGATGTGCCACCGTGCAGGTTAGTAACCCCACCCAGTACTTGTAAATAAATATTATACTGTAGCATGTATCAGAACACTGCAGTGTATTGATTAAAAGTAATATAATGTGCAAGCAAGATTTGAAAGTCTGCAGGTATGGCTGCAACAAGTTCATCAGTATGCAAGTGTAACTGGAAATATAATTGATAGAATTAAACAGTGCTGTCATACAGATGTCCCACCATTAATTAAATATAGTGTAACCTGCAGTAGTCTCAAGAGTACAGCTTCAGAATCTGAGGTAGTCACATGTGAGATATATCCCCTGTTGAAATGCTGAATCATGACAGAAGTGAGGCTGTTGGAAAGTGTTTGAATCACCACTAGTCTAACATGTGAACAAAGCCTAGAAGTAGCAACCTGAACTGTGAATTTGCAGGAAGCGTGAGACTGACAGAAAGGGTCATGTATGAATAAATAAAGTAGTAATATCCCCGGAATATATTAGCCCCAGTGTGTTTCTACAGAACTAAATGCATGTGGGAAGTACAACTTAATATACCAAACTGATTTCAGTGTGTCAGAATCTGGAATGTCTAGCCAAATGCTGTATATGGTGATCACAGTAAACAATTTGCAGATAGAATGAATGATTATCTGACAGACTAAACAGCCATAGTTGTCCCCTGTCCTGTCATCAAAGTGTAGCAGGATGATGTATCTGATCAGATTCAAAATAAGTAGGATAGTGATGTATTTGTAACAGGTGTAGCTTGACAGTCAAATAAAATTTATTTTGAAACATCAGCCTCAACTTAATTGTGTACCTATTATAAATGTAAATCAATGTGTAACATATGAATGTGTCATCACTTTCTATCTCCGCCCAACCCTATAATTCCATATAACAACACCCACTAAATAATGGTATGTGAACATTTCATTAATCATGGACATTTGTCCGTTTCAAAAATATATGCATGTCTGTTCGTGCATGTGCCCTGTTCATACCTGCAAATCTGATGGCCTGTTGCCATTAATCAACCCTGCATGTTGTTTGACTGTGTATTTCTGTTCAAATAATGCATGTGATATTGATATGCCCCTTGTTCAATGGTGTTAATATCTGGGTGTTTGTTTGATGGGAATACCAATGCATGCTGTTACAACTAATCTGAATGGAATACAATGCCACTAACCCAAACTAACATAACTACTCACAAACCTAGAACGCTTGGGAAGGCAGGTCCCAGCGGACCCACCTCTCCCACCTCAGCTGGTGACTGCACCTGGCACTAGTGCCCAGGCGGACCCTCCGGTGGCCCTGTGCCACCCTTGGGTGGAAGCGCTGCAGGCGGTGCCCCCGGCCCCCCCTCTGCAACTGTGGCCGGAGGGGTTCGTCCCCTCACCCTCCGGTGTCCGGTCTGTGGTGCAAGGGAGATCCAAGACACTGTTCTTGGGCCCCACGCCAGCTCGAGGCTCGTGGCACAGCTAACGGCCCCAGCCGTTGCCCGCCCACGCAGCCCCAGCACAGCCCGTCCTGGGCTGTGAAGGAACAGTGGCAACTGCCTATGGGTGGGGATATCAGTTCCACTGTTGCCATCTGTGGGCTCATGCATCTTGGAAATCCCAACCTCCGTCCCGTCAATTGTGTAACCCCCCCACGTGTGTCATACACCGCCCCTGTATGCGTCTTGTCTGTCTTGTCTGTTAACCTACCCAACCTACCTCCCCAGCTATACCGACTTCCTTCACCTGACATACCACTCTCACCTGAAAAAAAAAAAAAGGGCACTCTGTACCCACAAAAAATTACGCCCCATACATAGCTGTCCATGTCGCACACATGTCTGCTTGACATTGAAACAGTTAATTACAATTGGCTCTACAACAACTATTAATGTTGTCCTGACACCTCTCTCAGGGTTGAAAGGTTTCTAATGTCTCACCAAAATACATGGAAATGCACAGCTGTTGCTGCCAAAGACATGGGCATCTATGGGCCTTACCTACATCCCTCCTGCAAATCCCACACTTGTTTCCCTACTGTCTTACCCTCTTTGTGACCCCTTTTCACCACTTTCCTGTCACCCCTTTTTCTTTTCTTTCAAAGAAATTAGCTGGTGTGCTTGTGTTAGCGGAGCTCACCGCCAGTGCGATGCGTGAGCTCAGCGCAAATGAGCGCAGACCTGGTTTAGTGCTTAAAAGTGCCTTTATGGCACTTTGATTGACAGGTCCTGTACTCAGTTTGAAAGTTTGCTAAGAAAAATAAATTCCCACTGTCAGTCTCGAACCCAGGACCTTGGTAACATTAGTCTATATGACCTACCACTAAGCCATGCCTGCTTTACAAGAACACACTGCTAAAATAAATATAACATGTAATAGTAGGAATCAGTATAAAGGCAATATAGGAGATGTACTATCTAAAGCATGTCAGGTAGGGCTTTAATGGCCAAATTACTGGATTCCCATACTAGTTCAGTGTGAACAGAAACAGCCCTGCTACCTGTTAGCTTGTACATAATAATGTAAGGTAATGTACATATGTGAAGGTATGTATATCTACACATACATATATATAAATATATATTAATACATATGAAATATAGTCGTAGGTCTCAGTAGCCATACACACTCACTACAGGAAACAGTGAACATAATTGCAGCAACCTGAATCTGCAACACAGCCTGACCCCTGTGTGACCTACTTACCCTTCTAACTGCTTAAAGGTGGCCTCAGCACTTTGATTGACAAGTCCTGTACTCAGTTTGAAAGTTTGCAAAGTAAAAAAAAATTCCCACTGTCAGTCTCAAACCCAGGACCTTGGTAACAGTAGTCTGTATGACCTACCACTAAGCCATGCCTGCTTTGCAAGAACACAGTGCTAAAATAAATATAACATGTAATAGTAGGAATCAGTATAAAGGCAATATAGGAGATGTACTATCCAAAGCATGTCAGGTAGAGTTTTAATGGCCAAATTACTGGATTCCCATACTAGTTCAATGTGAACAGAAACAGCCCTGCTACCTGTTAGCTTGTACATAATAATGTAAGGTAATGTACATATGTGAAGGTATGTATATCTACACATACATATATATAAATATATATTAATACATATGAAATATAGTTGTAGGTCTCAGTAGCCATACACACTCACTACAGGAAATAGTGAAGATATATGCAGCAACCAGAATCTGCAACACAGCCTGGCTCCTGTGAGACCTACTAAGCCCTTTAACTGCTTAAAGGTGCCTCCAGCACTTTGATTGATAGGCCCTATACTCAACTCAAAAGCAGAATATGAGCATACTAGTAGGCCCTACCACAAGACCATTGTAACACTAGTCTGTATGACCTACCACTAAGCCATGACTCTCATACAGGAATATAGTGCTAAATAAGTGGAACATGTAATAGTATGAATGAAGATAAAGGCAATATAGTATGTCTACTACCCAAAGCATGTCATGCAGACTTTTATAGTCCCAATTACTGGGTTCCCATACTAGTGTAGTGTTAACAGAAACAGCCCTGCTAATTGTTAGCTTGTACCCAATAATGTCAACTAATGTACATATATGAAAGTATGTATATGTACACAGATATATATATATATATATATATATATATTTATATAGCAATACATATGACATATAGTTGTAGGTGTCAGTATGCATACACACTCACTATAGGGAACAGGCAAGATAAATGCAGCAACCTGAATCTACAACACAGCATGAAGCATGGTAGATGTACTAACCTTCACACTCACAAAACACTGTCAACAGCATACCAGCATGGTCCACGCCCTACAATCTGAAAGGGCAACGCCTATCTCACATACCCTTTTATAGCAGTGTCCTGAAATCACAGTGAGACATGCAATCAGTACACACCCAGCTGCATGCAATTAGCAAATGCTGCCTTACAATTGGTGCAGAGGCCATCACATGGACATATGCAGATACCTACAAAAGCAATGAGTACCCACACTACACTCATGCAATACATTCATTGCACAAAACCGACAGAGAAAGAGAGAGAGAGACAGAGAGAGAACAAAACAGAACAAAACAGAAATAAAGACAGCCAGCAGCAAAACCAGCAGCAGCAGCAGCAGCAAACTTCAAGCAGCACCAGTGACACACCAACAGCTGCCACAAACACAGGTAATGCAAAGTAGCAGGTTAATCCTGTGTATACTGTGACACCTCCAAATGTATCATAGTTCACTATCTATAGGTATGTCCATGAGATAGGTTGTGTGTACATAGTCATGAAATATAAACATATGTAATATTGTTGTACATGTGGGCCATAACTAACACTTCCATAGCTTAGAACACAAGGCCAGTTGTGCATATGATGCAGTAGTTCCCAGGGTCAGTAGAGGTTCCTCCTCATTGGTGTGGGACCACTGTGTATGTATGGCACTGTTCAGGTACATATCCTGTAGTATGGCCAGGGATTAATATCAGTCTGTCATGTGGTGCTATGTCCTCCAGGGGTGAATGTAGCACACATCCAGGGATACCATTTCGTAACAGTGATGATATGTGTTCTGCAATGATGAGGGTGGCTCTCACCTGGACATGTGAGAGGATAGGGAGGTTACAGTCATCTGGGATAACTAATAACACGTGTGTAGGACAATGGGGGTACCTGCACCTAAACTGTCTGCAACAATGTTGGCAATATCTGTGCATTTGGTGAATGTGAAGCATCTTAACACTGCAGACAACAGATGCCTTTCCGTCATGTGAATCTGCCCTGTGCCGCAGTAGCCTCCTACTATTGTTATACAATATGCCTGTATCTGTAGTCCACTGGACAGGATTAATAAGTGGTGTGCAGTTGTTCTGGGTTAGATAACTGTGTGCACAGTACATGCAGTATGTGGGATGTCTGTGGTACGCATATGCAAAGGTGCTGGCGGTGTGTGTTGTGGCTTCCACTGGCCCAGTGGGCTGCATGGATAGCATCACTGTCATAACTACTGAATAACTGTGTAATAACATGCATACATAGCAAGGTAGTGTACTGTGCTTGTGGTGTTGTTCAGATATGTATATCCAGGCTGAGTAATGTGTGTCCACATCACAGGGTTGGATGGCAGCACACATCCAGTATGTATGGATGAACACCCAGAATGTGTCAGACGTGTCACCTGTGCAGAAGTATCTGGCCATTACCTGTGCATCCCCCACAACACACACACATGCAACATATGGCAGATGTACTATAGCAGTACACACATGTTCATAGGTTCATACTAGGCTATCTGCCCGAGGGCATTTACAAGCCTAGCCCATCGTTTTGTGGCTTACGCCACCCCTTTAGTATGGGGAACCATACCCATTATTTTGCTGTGCCTCTGTCGAGCAGTGACACGGAGGTAATCCCTGGGGTATATCTGCGATCTCCCATGATTGGTCAAGATTTCTCTTGAACAAGGCTAGCGAGGTGCTCTGCCTCACATATACCGTGATTTTGTTCCACAGCATAGGGAGTCTTTGGGTGATGAATCTATCCCTCCAGCATGTCCTATTAATAGCCGTGTCGAGGTTTAAGTCTCCGCCTTGTGGCTCTGATGGATCTAGGTTTTTTAGGTGAAGCATATTCATCAAATCTGGGTTTGACATGGCCTTGTATGTTGGGCAAAGGTCACCTCTGAGCAAGCGTTGCGACTGAATAGAACATACATGGACATGCTGGAGGGCAAATTCCTAACTGAGAGGCTCCCTTCACTCTGTAATGAGCTCAAACAGTTGAGAATGAACAGTTCATTGGTTCATACTAGGCTATTTGCCCTAGGGCATTGGTAAGCCTAGTAGAATGTGTTTGTCTTTGCCACCCAATCACATCTTATGCTGCTATGCCCTTGTCCGACTTTAGTATACTTTGCCTCTGTCTAACAGCGACATAGAAGTGATACCTGGGGTACAACTATGATCTCCATCCACTCATCCAGATTCCTATGGAAGAGAGTCAATGAGGGACTCTGCCTAACCAGTAGTGTGAGCTCATTACAGAGTGAAGGGAGCCTCTCGGTTAGGAATATGCCCCTCCAGCATGTCCATGTATGTCAGTGCTGAGGTCCAGCTCTCCTGAGCATGTGGCTGTATGGGACTCTGATTGCCTGAGGTGCATCACGTTCATTACTGCTAGGTAGGACATGGCTGTATATGGCATGCACAGATTGCCTCTGAACAGGCAGTATGCCACTGAGTCCAGCTGGATTCACTTTACCTGGGCAGCATATGACATCTGTGTGAGCCATTGCATCCCCTTGATGATGTACTGTTGTCCTGTACCAGTTGCTGTAGGTGTCTGGTTAGGTACATCCCAAAAGGTGCATTGTACGCAATTATAGGCCTGATGATGGATGAGTACAGAGGCACAATGACCTCCCCTGCCATACATGTGAATCAGTCATGATTAGCTGGGCTATATAACATGTCTGTCAATCCACGTTGGCCATGTGGTAGACAAATGACAGACCGCTACCATGTTTCTTCCCCAGGTCCCCAACCACGCCTTCTGTACTCAATGGCCTAACACCTATGTTGTACTGTGCCACCAATGTCGAGGCGTGGGAATCTGCATTGAATACTGATACTCCCTCCCTTGTTCAAGTGTTGTGGCCGACAAGAATGGTAACAGCTATAACGTGGTAGTACTGGTGTGCTCCTGTGAAACCTGAAACAGGTTCATGTTACTGCACAGATATCGATGTCCAGAATGCTAGGTAGGGTTTTGGGTGCGTGCATCCTTGGGTCTAGACGTCCAGTGTTGAGTAGCATCACTCTTACTTCCTCATCCTTTGTGATACAAATGGATGTGGGTTTGCCTTATGAGCCTTGCCTAATACAGGCACTATGGGTGTAGCAGGAGGCTCCGCCAAATGTCAATAGGACTGTGGTGACAGGTGCAAGCTGTCCCTAGCAAAGCATACCACCCCAAGATGGCAGGCATTGGCACACCTGTGAATGACACCAGTATGTCAGTCAATTGTTGGAAGGGATCATCGTGCCTTGATATTGTGGCATTGTTCTAGGTGAGGGTAGGATGCTACTCAAGGTCAGGGTCAAACTGTCTCGGCTACGTGCTCAGAGAGCTCTGTAATGTCTCATGTCATGTAGTCCAGGGAGGAATGTGTCAGGCCATTCACAGCAGCATGGACATTGACTGAGTCATACCTGTACCTGCCTTGGGGTTACCTGACTGTTTGTGTTATGTGGCAGTTCATAGTGCCTGACAGGCTGCACACCGTGACCCTCACCTCGTTAAGCCTGGTGAACGTGATGTGAGTGTGCCTGATGATAGAGGCACCTAGTACAGGTGTATGAGGTGTGTTGTTAACTGTTAATGGCTGTGAGTGTTCAGCACATTGGCTTTGTGTGATATGTGTTGCACATGTTCGTTTATGTGGTAGTGGTTGCCTGGATGTCTGCTTAGGAGGTCTCTGCTGCATAGGCAGAGCTGTGGTCTGAGCCTACAAGTATGATCATGTGTGATCATGTGTTAGGTCCGCTGTTGTGGTAGGTCTACATGAGACTGGAAGTGTAGTGAGTGATCCCCTTTGCCACGTGACTGGTTATGGCGGTATTGACTAGACAGAGCCTAGCCTCCAGTCTGGTATATGGTTGCATCACTCACATGAGTTTGAATTTGTTGTTAGGAGGAGGGGTTGTCTGTGTACATGCATCTGTTCTAACATTGTCTCTGGAGTACCACACTCACCAGCTGGACTGAGGAGGGAACTGACAACTGACCTCTGGACATGCTAGAATACTATTGTGAACTCTGTAATCACTAATGATTGAAAACAAGGTCCAGTGGGGAGTGAGGGTGTACTGACATTACCTACAACTGCTGACTGATATAAAAGCATCAGTGAGCAAATGCCAGGTAACCTAAGTGCAATGTGTCACAATGAAGTAAATGCAACAATGACAAGCAGTCACTTGCTGTCATGTGTAACATGGAAGTACGTACAGTAAGCAATGCAGATAACAGTAGTGAGTCACAAATGTGTTGCAAAGATGTGTACTATGTGGATGTAGCATACCAGTGAAATAACAAGCTAACAGATAACAAGCATATAAACAAAGGTAGATGCAGGAGGCCTGGATGTAGTGTTTGCTACAACAAACAAGGTGTAGCAATGTCAGTAAGATACAGCTCAGATATGCAGGCACTATAAACCTGAAACCAGATGTCCCCAGCTATGAATGGCAGAGTACAGCCTATTGTCACACATGGGTGCAGACCACAAACCTCGTTAATGTTAAATAACTGGCCTGAAGGCCAACTGCCCATACCAGAAGTAATACACTTGTACACTGGGCCCACAATCAGCAGTTCCCAACTTCAATGGATGAAAGATATGTGTCCTGCCACCACAGTGCTTGCCACCAACCTCCCTAATGTAAAACAACTGGTCTGAAGGGCAAGTACTTAGTACAAATGACATAGAATGATAGCTACACTGTAATCAGGTTTTAACCAATCAGTAATAAGTAGAAGTTAACACTACCTGTATAGAATGTGTACCATGTATTGTTGAGATACTATGCTGATAACCTGTTTGTGTACCTTTCCAGATAGACATGGCACCTAAACGGAATCCTGCCTACTCTGCTGCAGAGGATGACGTGATCCACCAGAGCCTGGTGCGTGACTATGCCATCCTGTTCTCACGCACCACCCAGAATCAGCAGGAGAGGTCTGCACTGTGGCAAAACCTTGTTAGCAGGATAAATGATGTTGGCATGCATGATAGGACATATGAGCAGGTGAGACATCACTGCAGTGATTTGATAAGAAATGTCCGCCAGCGTGCTGCAGATATCCGCAGGCAACAGGCTGCCACAGGTGGGGGTGGCCACACATCCCCTCACCAGACAGGAGGGGCTACTGCTAAGTGTTGTGGATCCAGCCCCAGAACAACAGCAACCATCATGCATCCTGATGGAGGTTGGATCCACACAGCAGCAAGACAGCGGCGTGCAGGTAAGATGCCATATTCATTTATTGTTATTACTTTTACATTTGTTGACCCAGATAGTCTAGCTGGATATAAGTTCATTTTCAGTAGAGGCCTGTGGAGAAAAGCTCCACACATAACGTAATAAAGGCAGACAGACAAGTTGTCATTACAGACAGCCAACATAATAGAATTGTACACCAGCCTGTTAATTAAATCAACATACATGTAAGGAAGTCAAACAGTTTAGAGTCATACACAATGTACCGTTGGTTTCAAAGCAATCCTACCTAAAGCATAATGGTTATGCAATAAGGCAAAAGCCATATACATAATAGTTAGGGCTCAGAAGGGTAGAGAAGTAGAAGGAGTATGACAGATACAATGATATGGAAGAGGCAGGAGTCAAGAAGGGAAGTGAGGAAAAGAAGGAAGACAGTCAAGAGGAGGTGGGAGGGATGGGAGAAGTAGGTCAGAGCATAGAAGGACATCAAGGTGAAAGAAACAGGGTAGAAGCTAGTTTCTATGCACAATGAGGGGTTAAAGGTGAAGAGAGGGTAGGGAGAGGGACGTTAGCCTGACTCCAAGAAGAACAAAGCCAGTGGGTTTGGAAGTACAGTTTGAGTTGACGTTTGAAGAGAGGTAAGGGTGAGATTAGAGTTAACTCCTGGTATGTACATATGACTGTTCTGTGCGCTGTTACTTCATGCACGCATAAGGTGTGCATGTGGTATGTATCTGTCATCATGATATATATACAGACATGATGTGCAGCTGATGTGTATAAGGGAACTAGTGTACTACTGTACTGTATCATGTGCAAAATGAATGGCACACATGTGCCCACTGACATTACTCTCTTCACACTTCCAGGTCCCTCCCATGTAGCAATGAGGCAGGCCATACATGCTGGTGAGTCTTTTAAAATTATCTGTAAAACAATTTATAAAACTAGGAAGAGTAGTGTAACTCTGTAGTAGACATGCTGGTGACTGTGTTCACAATAACTGTAATTGACAGGTAGTAAATTGAGTAGTGTAACACGGTACTGATGTGTGTGTTTACTGTGGGTGTGCATGTGTGCAAGTGTGCCTGTGCCCAAGTGTGCATGTGTGTTAGTGTCCATGAGTGCATGTGTCCATTTCTGAATGTGTGCATTAGTATTGAAGTGCATCTCTTTCAAATATGTATTGAGACTGTAATCTGTGTTCCATGTTTTCCTCCCGTAGGTTCTGGTGCTGCTCTGGTGACCTGCAGCAGGGAACCTGAATCTTGTGCCCCAGGTACTGATGATGATGAAATGTCTGTAATGGTGCAGGAAGGTGTGTCTGGGTCTGCCATTGGTCAGCCAATTGACAGTACACAGCTTTCAACCCCGTCAATGCGCACAGTCATCCTGCCGTTACATCCTTTGTCACCATTGTCCCTAGGTGATGGACAGTCAGCAGTGGGCATAGATCAGGGTAATGTGGTACCTGTGGTACATGCATCCTCACAAGGCAGCCATGTGCAGAGGCCTCCAATGGTACCACGCAGACAGTCGCCCATGGGTTCTCGTGGGGCATCCGTGGGTCGTACTGCCTCTGGCCGACGTGCCCAAGGAGGTATGTCAACCTCCACTATGTTTAGAACTGTCATGCAGGCACAGGCACGTATGGAAAGGTACACCAGACAGGGTCTGAGGGAGCTGAGAGCATGTCGCATAGCCATGACAGACGGCATGCATGATGTTGCGAATGCTATCCGTAACTTCACAGATGTCGTTGACAGACGTTGTGGGGCATAGAACAGCTGCTCCACAACCAGATGTCCATGGGCCAGGGCGATGGTGTGCGTTTGCGCCGACGTGGCCGTATGCCAGCAAGAGCACCAGCTGCCAGTGGTCATGACGACAACAGGCCCACTCACGCGCCTCAAGTGCCAGCACCAGCCCCAGCAATGCTGGGTCTGTGCTGTCATCCAGACGCCCCAGGAGACCACGTGCATGTGGCTCTGGACAGTCCCAACAGGGAACTGTGTCCAGTCAACACACCCCTGCTTCCGATGACAGTACCCAGTCTGGGTTAGTACCGGATACGGCCTGTAGCACCCCTGCCAGGCACAGGTACCGTGTCCGTGCCCACAGACACTGATCTGGATGACCTGACAGGTGCATTCTGTGGCTATCCACAAAACCCTGTACATGGCAGCCATTATGTGGGACTGTGTGCGTGCTTACACACATGCAGAAACCTGGAAACCTAACACCTAGGGCAAACACATACACACACACACTGCACCAACAACGGTCCACCCTGTACTGCTGCCCCTCACAAACACACATACACACACATGTCAATTGGTGTTACCAGTGGCCGGCTTGGGCATACCTAACCCACACCCTGTGCATATGATGACACTGTGCCACCTCCTGCATACTGCAACATCGGTGCAGGTAAAGGTAAACACGTTGCTGATGCACAGGGTGACTACATAGATGTGTATAAGTAGTAACATGTTGGTAACTGTTGACTGTTGCAGTATAAATGTGTGTATATCCCAGCAGTCCTGCTGCAGTAACTGTATGAATGTCCTCAATTGTTATCTGCACCCATACTACTTAACAAAGTGTACCAGCTGCACACCATCACATGCTAACATTGACTATGGCAATGCGCATTTTGTGCTGTTATGTAGATTCAGCTACATGTATCTGTTCTGTCACACATGCATCTATACACACCCTGCTACCCACACAGATGCACACACTCACCTGCCATTCCCATTATTTATCACCCTACATGAGTAGCTGTTGATACATGACAGGTACACATTTCAGAAGTGCACTATGTTGTTTACTACTGGCATCCCTTCTCTACCTGTACTCACAGGGTTCAGGCAACCTCATCAGTTGGAAGATGTAATGTGCATCAGGTACTGTAGTACCCTGATTGCCACAGCAAACATGTTTCCCATACGGAAATGCACACACAGACACATCCCACATCCACACACTTGCCACATTCAGGCTTCAGAACACTATCTAGGTATATTCGGATACATGTGCGTGTTACAGTAGCATGTAACACTATACTGAGTACTGGCAGTTAGTTGTCTGTTGTCATGTTGTCTGTATAGAATAAAAGAATTGTTTGATTATCCTACTCCGTTTTGTGGACATTACTTGAAGAAGTGTTACCTTACATGTGTTATCAGTACCACCACCTTCTGTTTTGTAGTTTTATTTGTATAGGGTGCTATCAACATCACTGCTTGTTAAGGGTAATGACCACCCTGCAGTGCATAGCCCCATGTGGCAAAAGCCACATCCCACCCCATCATTGTACACACACACTAACCCCACCAACAGTAAAACACATACTTTCCATTTGCAAGATTCAAGCCCATACCTAACTGTGCAATGACAGTAGAAACAGACACATTAGCAGAGTGTGCTATTTGCAGTAGTTGGAGAAATCCTTACTAATGCTGTACTTAGAGGGTGCTGACATCATCTGTGTGTAGGAGGAGGGATGTGCACCCTGTAGTGTGTTCTCCCAGCTGGCAAAAGGCAGTTAACCCTCCCAGCATAGTGCACACACATAAACCACACTCATACTAACACACATACATTCTCTTTGCAGGATTCAAACCCCTACCTAGCTATGTTAAGACACTACAGACGGACGCATTAGCACAGTGAGCTATTCGCATTACTGGGGGATTTCTTTTCCCCTGATATACTTATAGGGTGC
Organism: Protopterus annectens; assembly: GCF_019279795.1. Taxonomy (NCBI): domain Eukaryota; kingdom Metazoa; phylum Chordata; order Ceratodontiformes; family Protopteridae; genus Protopterus; species Protopterus annectens. The sequence continues at coordinate 1,834,523,152 of NC_056731.1, forward strand.
TGACATCATCAGAGTCTAGAAAGTTGTGGTGTGTTTTCCCAGTTGCCAAAAGGGATGTTTCTTTCATATACACTTGCACACACACTTACCCCCCCTTTACACACACTTGCCACCTGCTGGATTCAAACCCCTACCTAACTATGTTATGACACTACAGACGGACGCATTAGCACAGCACGCTATTCGCATTACTGGGGAATTTCCTTTCCCCTGATATACTTATAGGGTGCTGACATCATCAGAGTTTAGAAAGTGGAATGATCATCCTGTGGTGTGTTTTCCCAGTTGCCAAAAGGGATGTTTCTTTCATACACACTTACCCCCCTTCACACACACTTGCCACCTGCTGGATTCAAACCCCTACCTAACTATGTTATGACACTAGAGACGGACGTATTAGCACGGCGCTATTCGGATTACTGAGAGAATCCTTTTCTCCAATATACTTATAGGGTGCTGACATCATCAGAGTCTAGAAAGTGGAATGATCATCCTGTGGTGTGTTTTCCCAGTTGCCAAAAGGGATGTTTCTTTCATACACACTTACACACACACTTACCCCCTTCACACACACTTGCCACCTGCTGGATTCAAACCCCTACCTAACTATGTTATGACACTAGAAACGGACGGATTAGCACGGCGCGCTATTTGGATTATTGAGAGAATCCTTTTCTCCAATATACTTATAGGGTGCTTACATGATCAGTGTCTAGAAAGGGGGATGAGCATCCTCTGGTGTGTTTTCACATTTGCTAGGGGTAACATTTGGACCAAGTGTGTGAGCATGCCCAGTTCAGCCTTCCCGTGGCATGTTGTGTGAAAGATGTCTCATTTATCTAAGTGTGTGAGCATGCCCAGTGTGGGCTTTACATATGTTGAACTCTGCAGCCCATCACATTTGTGGATGAGTGTGACCTTCAACAAATACCTGATGTTTATGGTTGTGTGTTCTGTGCCATGTTGTGTAGTTACTGTCCGAATGCTTTTTGTGTGAACAAAACAGGGAGTATACTGTGCCTGCAGGTTTTGCATGGGATACTTTGCACACAATTGTCAACATCCGTTCATACTGACCTAACACTGTAGCACTGTCTAGTGTAGTGTTTCAGTACTTTCACTGTGGTGGTCAGTATCCTGGCCTTTAGTCCTATCACTGCTTTACATTTCCATAGTGTGCACAACAGCCTGGTTAGGGTCCAGTTGTGCACATCTGCACAAAGGCAGTGCCTCTACAGACCCTGTTAATTGCTGCCCCATAAGCTTAACAAGTGTAGTCTGCAAATCTATGGAGAGGATCATAATTGAGCTCATAAACAAAGATATAGGGGACATGCAGACATTGTACCCATCCCATTTTGGCTTGGTCAGGGGCAGATCATGCCTTTTGTACTGGGTTGACATCTTCAAATTGGTCACTTAGGCCATTGTTGGGGAAAGGCAGTCCATACAGCCTACCTTGGCCTTGCAAACACTTTCAACACAATACCCCACTCAGGTATTGTGGAAAACCCTAACAACTGAAATGTAAACCCATATGTCACAAGATGGGTTGCAAACTGGCTTAAGGACGGGACCCACAGGGTTAGAGTTGCTGGTACTATGTTAGACTCCAGGCTGGTCACAGGTGGTGTCACACAGGGCTCAGTCCTTGGCCCCCATTGTTTGTCATGTACTTCCCAGAAGTACAGGCCAACATGGGAGGACTTTGGATGACAATGTTAGCAGATGACTGCACACTGGGCACCATAGTGGACAGTGCATCACACACAGATATCCTTCAGAAGGGACTCACAGTAACTGATAGCTGGTGCCAGGGCCATGGCCTGAAGTCAGAGTGCACAACATGTGTAGACATACCCTTCAGGAAAAGCAAGGTGACCCCAAGCTACCATATAGGTGGCAATCCTCTAAGCACAGAGGAGGTTATCATGGACCTGGGGACCCAGGTTAACAGTCGCCATTCTTCTGAGACTCACATTGCTAAAGTGGCTAGGAAGACCTTCTACATTGCCCACCTGATCAGGCTGGGATTCACATCCAGATCTAGTGGGTCATTGTTCCCCTGTACTCTTCACTTATCAGACCGGTGATCGAGTCGAATGCCCTATTCTGGCTGTATCTCACACAACATCTGCAGCAATTGGAGACACCCTGACTGTCCCCCACCTAAAGGATCAAGGAACCCCAACAGCTGTCATATGCTGCCAGATTGACGACACTCACACTCTATTCACTCACATACCGTCTGCTTAGAGGTGACATGTGCCTGACATGCGAGGCCATGTCCAAACAGAGATTAATGGGCATGCTCCACCTCAGACTCAGAAGATCCACCTGAACCACTAGTGCAGGTGACTTACACCTTAGCAGGGATGTATGTTGGACATGTTGGAGGGATGGAGTTATCACTGGAGACTCACTATGCTGTGGAATACAATCCTGGTCCATTTGAGGCATAGCACCTTGCTGGCTGTGTTCAAGAGGTATCTTGACCTAATGCTAGTCGGAGAATGTGTTTGTCCATCAACACATTGTAAGCGTAGTTCAACATGTCATATGTCTTGTTTAGTATACTGTGCCTCTGTCTACCTGTGACATAACATTGATACCCAGGGTAAACCTCCCATCTCCCATCCACTCATTAGGATTCCTGTTGAGGGGACTCAACCAGTGTCTCTATGGACAACCTGTACTGGTAGTTTACTCATGTGTGGGGTGGCTTCTGTGTTTTGGATAATGCAGTACAGCCTATCCTATATATGTCAGTGCTGGGGTTCAGGTCCCTCATGTGCATAGCTCCCTGCCATTCAGATTGTACAAGGTGCAGCATGTGCATTGATTCCAGCTTGGACATGGCTTTCTACATCAGGCACAGCTTGCATCTGGGTGGACAGCATGGCAGTGTGTGGAGCTGCACTCTGTTTAATCAGACTACACATTACATGTGTTCCAGCTCTGTCATACTCCTGGTGAGGTACTGTTGTGGACTTTACAGGTGCTGGATGTGTGTGCATGAGGTACACCCACAGGGGCTGTTGTGGTCATTTCTAATGCTGATGAAAGATAACTGCAGAACCAGAATGACCTCCCTTAGCTAGATGTCAGACAGCATGGACCATACAATCACAACTGAAAACAGGACCCTCTCCACAAAGGGAAAGTGTCCTGTCTGGTGGACCCCAGCCATAAACAAACTGTATGACAGATGAGGGTTACTAATGCAAGACAGAGCTACATCTCCAAAAGGGAAGACAGCTGTGATCAGCACTAGTAGAAAGCTACATTATCTCATAAAGACATGCAAGGTCAACTTGGGGACATAAATCACCAAAGACAATGAAGGTAACCACACTGCTTTCTTCAGTTATGTCAGACACCTGGTTGTGAACCCTCGGATATGCTCAGAGTTGGTACACAACAACATATATTCCAGTGACCTGACAGATATTGGCAACATTCCGGCGGACAGCTTCAGTGCGATTTACCCCTCCCTCACCCCCAAAACAAGATAGTTATCACTGCTGTATGTAACCTCACTGTCATCTTGGATGTCCATGTGAGAGCCACACTTAGCAAAGACAAGTACACAGCATCCATGGGACCTGCTGGTATCTCCAGTTGCATGCTATGTGAACTCCAGAAGGGCTGGACCCATATATACAACTGCTATTTAACCTTAGTCTTGCTACAGGATATGTACCTGAACACTGGCATACGGCAACAGTGGTCCCACTCCACAAGAGGGGTGCCTCCACAGACCATGGCAACTACCACCACACAGGCTTAACCAGCCTTGTCTGCAAAGATATGGGAGGAGTCATGGAGCTCTTACACAGACACATTACTGACCTACGGACCCTTGTTCCCACCTAGTTCAGCTTTGTACAGGGCAGATCCTGCCTTTTGCACCTTTGCACCCGAAAAGTACCTACCATGAAGATCAGGGTTCTTCAACACATGTCATATGCTTCCAGAATAGAGGAAGTCCAGCTTTGTTCAGTGTCATACCGCATACTTACAGGTGACCTATGCCTGACATACAAGACCATGTCCAATCAGGATTTGGTGGACATACTCCACTGCAAGCAATCCAAATCCACCAGAGCCATGAGAGCTGAGTATTTGAACCTCAGCACATACATGTATAGGACATGCTGGAGGGACAGAGTCATAACTCAGAGGCATCTCACACTCTAGCAGAGTATCCCAGTTCATGTTTGACAGAGTCCCTCACTGACTCTCTTCAGGAGACATCTGGACAACTGCATATGAGACAGAGGCACAGACTAGACAGAGACACAGTCATGTTATTCAATTACGTAAGGGGTCATAATGTGTCACTACTAAGTCAGAGGCACAATATTCAGAATCTATTCTGTACACTTATTACCACTATAAGGGGTGGCAATAGCCACATCACTATGGCTAGGCTTATACATGCACTAGGGCAGATAGCCTAGTAGTACACTATGAGACTATGAAACACCGGTGTATGTGTAGCTATTGTCAATCAAACAGTATGATGTGGCTTGGGGGCTTGATATCTCCCTGTATTCCAACATTGTTTTGTCTATTCCTTCTAGCATGTCTAGGGATCAGTTGCTAGTGTCCTCTCCTGCTCAGCTGGTGAACCTGGGAATATTGAGGCACTGTTACAGTTGCCTCATGTACACTGACAACCCTCTCCTTCTGCCATAAAACACACATACATGTGAGAGATGCAACTATATAGCCAAAGTGGAGGCTGAGCTCTCTCAACATAGGACTAGCAAGACCAGAGAGAGGGTGAAGGTAACCACACACACATCTTTAATCCAGTCTCACATGGCACTGTCACAACTTAAGATCATACACATAGACACACAGAGACAATCTCGGAGGCTCTGATCAGAAGTCTACCAGAATGGCGGTGGCCACCACAGCAGACACTCACACAACTGCCTCCACAGGGCACAGCACATGCAACACATTGACCACAGAGTTGGTGTGCCAAACAGTCACAGCCCTTAAGGCCAAACACAATGCCGGACACACTTGTCATAGGTGACTCCATAGTCAGACACACTGATGTCCCACTCACCAGATCAGGTACAGAGGAGGTCACAGTAAGCTGCCTATCGGGCACTGGAATCCACCACATAATGCAAGCACTCAGGTCACTAAACTGCAAGTACAGGTCTGACCCAGTCATAATCCATGCTGGTGTGAACGACCTGAGATGTACCTCCCTGGACTACATGGAAAGAGACATAGAGGATCCCTCTGATTATGTAGGCCAGGCAGGTATGACCCTGACCTTCGGCAGTATCCTACCTTCACCAAGTATGATGCCACATAAACAGAGACAAGATGATCAGCTGTAGTATTTTGCTTAGACTATGGTGTCATTCTAAGGGGGTCCAATGTCTGTCTGCCTGGGATGACATGCTGGACAGGCCACGGTGATTTGCAAGGGACGGCTTGCACCTGTCACCCCTGGGCTTCCGGATTTCAGATGATGCTCTTGTGCCTTTTTTATGCAAGACTCAGATTCTACACCTACCACCCTAGAACACAGTAAAGGAAAGACACTAAGGGTAATGCTGCTCAATGCCCAAGGTCTCAACCTCAAGCTGCACACACTCTATGCCCTTCTCAGTATGTAGCACATTGATGTCTGTGCTGTGCCTGAAACCTGGTTCACAGCTTCTGACAGCACCCCGGCACTATCGGGTGTTACCTCATATCATGCATTCTGGCACCAGCATCCCAACAACACCAAGAAGGATGGTGGGTGTCCATATTCATCAAGGACACCCTCACCTCATGGTTGGTGGCAACACACGATGCATCAGAGACCATCCAGGTGCCAGTGACCGTAGGCAAGACTGCTCTGCAGTTTGTAGCATGTTACATGCCACCCGCTCAAACTCAGGTACCTCACACAGCTATCCTGCAAACACTGAAGAGGATAAATGTATCTCAAAACACCATCCTACTGGGTGATTCCAACTATCCACATATAGACTGGGATCACTAATCATGCCACGACACTCTAACACAAAGGTTCCAAGAGTTCATACACTGAAATGCCATGGAACAACTGGTCCCAATCCCCTCAAGTGGAGGCAACATACTAGAACACATCATCACGAACATGGGGTCACACTGTTCAACACCAGACATATACCCATCATTGGTGAGATCAGATCATGGACTATTCTCAGTGGGAGTCCACATCCCACCCACACCCCAGATGGGAAATGAAACGGTGAAGACCTTCTCAAATGCCGACTTCACATTTCTGAGGACTGGTGTGGTCTCTTTCAAGGCCCCCAGGCCAGCAGACACCATTACCCAAGCCACTGTATCACTTAGAAATGCCTTCTACCAGCACCTCCAGGACTGCATGGTTCAGGCAATCCTAAATAATAATGACTCTTTGTACCACAGGCAAGCATCCAGTCTGGTGGACCCTAGCCATAAATAAGCTGTACAACACAAGGAAGGAGCTACTACAAGATAGAGTGTAATCCGTAGGGGGGAAGGCACCCCTGCTCATTGTGAGTAAAACACTGGGTTCCCCCATACAATCATCCGAGGCATGTTTTGAGAGTAAACCCACTCAGGACTCCAGGGACAATCATGAGGCCTTTTTTACCTATGTTTGAAACCTGGGAGGAAACTCCCAGATATGCTCAGACTTAGTTCAGAATAATGTTGATATCACTGCACCTACAGACATTGGCAACATACTGACTGACAGGTTCAGTGCAGATTTCTCCCTCCCCCAACTGGGGGTATGTACACCAGAGGATTGTAGCCCCCAAACATCTCCACTGCTGGGGTGGGAACTGCTCAATCCAAGGCAGAAAACACTTTATCCATGGGACCAGATGGTGTCCCCAGTTGTGTGCTCCATGAACTCAATGAGTAATTACACCCGCAGTTAGGGCAGCTGTTTAATCTTAGCCTCACCTCAGGATATGTTCCCAAGGAGTGGCATACAGCAATGGTGGACCCACTTCACAAAGGAGGTGCCTCCACCAACCCCAGAAACTACCATCCCATCAGCTTGACAAGCCTGTTCTGCTAAGCTATGGAGAGGATCATAATGGGAAATCTAAATGAAGACATAGGGGACTTGCAGACATTGGATCCAATCCAGTTTGGCTTTGTCAAGGGCAGATCATGCCTTTTAAACTTGGTTGACTTTTTCAAAACACTCACCCAGGCCATTGACGTGGGCAAGGCAGTCCACACAGCCTACCTTGACCTGGCAAAGGCTTTCGACACAATACCCCACTCAGGTATCATTGAAAACATCACCAGCTTAATTGTGAACCCATACATCACAGCATGGGTTGCAAATTGGCTAAGTGACGGACCACACAGGGTCAAAGTTGCTGGTGCCAGTTCACACTCCAGAGCTGTCACAAGTGGTGTCCCACGGGGCTCAGTCCTGGGCCCACATTTGTTCAGTATCTACTTTTCAGAAGTACGAGCAAACACAGGAGGATTATGGCTGACAAAGTTTGAAGATGACTGCAAACTGGGAAGCATAGCTGGAAACCCATCTGACACGGACATCCTTCAGAAGGGTCTCATAGACACAGATAACTGGTGCCATGGCCATGGCCTTACATTAAACACTAAACAATGCATAGCCATACCCTTCAGGAAGAACAAGGTTACCACTACTTCCCATCTAGGTGGCAATCCTCTAAGCACAACGTAGGTTATCAGGGACCTGGGCACCCAGGTTGACAGTGACCTTTGCTTGACACTCACATTGCCAGGGTAGTTTGGAAGGCCTTCTACATTGGCCACCTCATCATGCAGTGATTCACATCTAGATCAAGGGAGGTCATCGTTCCCTGTACTCATCACACCAATGATTGCATACACTGCCCCATTCAGATTGGATGGGCCCACAAATTCCTCGACAGGAGGTGAAAGGGTCTCAAACATATTTCTTATGCTGCCCGACTGAAGGAATTCCAGCTGTATTCAGTCACTTACTGACTGCTCAGAGGTGATCTGTGCCTGACATACAAGGCTATGTCCAACCCAGACTTTATGAACATGCTTCACCTCAAGACCTCTACATCCATCAGAACTACAAGGGCAGGAGACCTAAACCTCAACACAGATATTAATAGGATGTGCTGGAGGGACAGATTCATCACCCAGAGAGTCCATATGCTGTGGAACAACATCCTGGTACATGTGGGGCTGAGCACCTCACTGGCTTTGTTCAAGTGAGATCTTGACCAATGGATGGGAGATTGCAGGTATACCCCAGGGATAACCTCAGTATCACTGCTTGACAGAGGCACAGCAAAATAATGGGCATATCCATCAACTTGCAGGGGTGGCAGACGCCACAAAACTCTGGCCTAGGCTTATTAATGCCCTAGGGCAGATAGCCTAGTATGAACCTATGGACATAGGCCTGGGGCAGTTCCTGCTATTAGGACAGTGGTCTGCAGCAGGCTATATAGTAGTAGTCGGTTTTAGCCATTGTTTTTGACCATGGCTATTCCATGTTGCTTCTTGTTGTGGTACAAACATGGGTGTGTGGTTATCCATGCTATTTATTGCTAGACACCCTCATTTTGTATCTTGTTCCATGTTTTTGCACATGTACATCACTGTATGACGTGCAGCTGTTTCCACAGGGTCATATGCGTGGATATGGATGTTAGTTGGGGTCCTCAGGTGTGCATATTGTACATGATATTACATTACTTAACACATGGCATTCATGCCTCAGGTGGTGCTGCAGGGCCACCTCTGTCGGATACACATACTACACTCCCTGTACATTTGGAAGCAGGTTGTGTCATGTTAGGCATCCCTGTTACTGTATGAGTGAGTCAGAGTGGGTATCAGTCCCAGTGTTCCTACTGACCAAGCGTATGTGCTATGTGTTGCCTCTTTGCCAAGGCCAGGGCATACTGGGCACTCCTCCTTCTGTCTACTGGGACAAGGTCAGGTTGTTCCTCCTCCGAGTCACCCCCTGCCTGAGGTGGCCTTGGCAATGGTGGGGGGATGTTTGGCCCAGCCCTGTGCTGGTCCTGCTGCAGCTGTTTCCGCAGGATCATATTATGTAGCATAGCACATATCATGATCATTTGGGTACATGTAGTTGGTGTGTACTGCAAAGCTCCACCAGATGTGTCCAGACACCGGAACCGTGACTTGAGCAGCCCAAACACACGCTCTATGATATTACGTGTTTGTGCGTGTGCCTCATTATGGCGTTCCTGTTCAGGTGTGTGTGCATTTCTGATGGGTGTCATCAGCCACGGCTCAAGTGCATAACCTGCATCCCCACTAGGTGTCCGTGTGGGAAGTCCCCATTGGCAAATGATTGGTACAGCTGCGTCAGATGCCAGATGTGGGAATCGTGGTAGCTCCCAGGGCAGCCAGCACACACATTCATTATTATGCCCTGGGCATCACACACGACCTGGCAGTTGATGGAGGGATATCCCTTGCGGTTAATGTAGACTCTACCCCGCTCACCGGCTGGTGCTTTGATGCATATGTGCGTGCAGTCTATTGCACCCAGCACCTCAGGGTATCCCGCTATTTGCTGGAAGAGACACATATTGCTGGCCACAACTTCACGGTCATTAGGGACATATATATGATCACTGACATGTGGTGACATGGCATCCTGGAACTGGTGCAGTACCCTGGAGGCTGATGCCTGTGATATCCCCATCATATCACCAGTTGGTCTCTGGAAGGTACCTGTTGCTAGTATTCTTAGGCCAACACATACCTTGGTTTCCACTGGGATGGGTTCCCTCTGTTGGTTCTGTGTGTGAGGTGTGGCCTGCACAGCTCAACAATCTGCTGCAGGAGCTCTCTGTCCACTCTATAGCGCTCTACTATCTCCAGCTCATGTAACCCATGGTAGGTGACCCTGGGCCTGTATACTCTTCTCCTTCTCCTCACTCTGGGTTGTCTGTCAGCATCTGCATTGTCACCACCCTCAGCAATTCGCCTATGCCTGATTATAATAGCCATGGCAGCCCCTAGCATTTCTGCTCTGAGTTCAGCTTTATTTCAGTTTTCAATTCTGATAGCTTAGCTTCTGGCAGTATCTCTTGTGAGAAACAGCCTTCACTGCTCTTTGTTGTGTTTTAAGTGCTGGGCTGGGCTTCTAGTCTGCCTGTGTAATTGCCTGCTTGTAATTGTTTCCACCAATTAACTCCAGCAGTATTCCCTGGCAGTTTCCTGTATTTTGGTTGTTTCCTGTTTCCTCTCTGTTTCCTGAGGGGAGCAATGTGCACACCAGCTTAAACACGCCACAGTCACTTAAACGCCAAGACACATCCCTACACAGTGTTACACGCCACACACATCTTTACACGGTGTTAGCTAGGCTGATTCATGCTAAAACGCCAAGACACTGCCTTACACACGCACGCCTGCATAAACCGTTGTAAACAGTTTGCAACACGCTCCCACATGTTGAACCTGCCTTACACGCCACAAGATACACGTATATCAAGAAACTTGGAGTGTAGGGATAGCGTATACCCTCAATTTCTTGACTTTCCTAGTGTTCTGTTGGGACACACCTCCCCCCCTGATGTCTGTCTGTCATCTGTTACCTTACATTGCCCTCCAATCTGGGACATTTCTTTCTATCCTTCCTCCGTTATGTCACCTACCTCTTACTCTGTTCCTCCCCTTCTCTAACTCTTACACTACTCAGAAAGTGCTCATTACCTATGTGGCAGTGTGATTCAGTATTGTAACCCTCATTTACATAGGATTGCCTAGTAATGCTTAGTTACATATCTTACACGGAGCTTCCCCCCCTTGACAACCACTAAACGGAGGCCATATTGTTTTTAGTCTGCAAGTCCCTCCATTGACATTCCATGTAATACATAAATCCCACAATTGTGGGCTTATAAGCTTCGGTTTTCAGTTTTAGGTAGCGCACCCGTTTGCTGGTGTGCGCTGCAGTTAAACACAATAATCCCGTGAAAAAAAAAGTTAAATAACTTATTTTGCAACACTTTTTCATGCCAATGGCCACATATTTGGCCATTGGCATGCTTAATGACACATATGCACCCTTTATTTGGAGCTGACATAGCTCCGTTTTTGATTTTGCAGAAATGTACTCAGTTGTCAGCTGAGTACATTTCTGCAGCTAACACGTCCATTACACGGACTGGTTTCTGCTTCGTGGATCGCTCAAATACCTCATTTGCATATCTTGGAGCTGCAAATGAGGTATTGAGCATTTCCATGCCCAGTCCGTGTAAGAGACGTGTTAGCTGTCTCTTACACGGAGGTTTGGGCTGTACCTGAATCGGGAGGCTTACACGGAGGCTTACACTACTCTTGAACTCCGTGTAAGCCTTCCTGAATCTGGCCCAACAAGTACCCACCACACTACTACTGATTAGATCAAACTAAATCCTATTTAAGGAAAATACTACCTATTTGCAACCCACATTCCAAAATCAGGTATTAAGAAAAGCATAACATATATAGTTCTTAAACATTGTAAATGTTATAAAGGCAAACCAGATTAAAAAAAAAAGTTGTAGTAAAGTCCAAAATCTTCACAGAACTCCACAAGCAGTAAATAAAAGCTTAGGCAGCATTTTGATTATAATAAAATGCAACACTGGCCAGCCATGACCGTTAAATGATGCCAAATAAAATCTAAATACTAGATGAAATATTCATATTGCAACTATTCAAACTCTGCCAGATATCAGCATTTGTTGGACATTGTCCACAGTTCTTCCAATTAGGACTTCAAAGCTGCTTTTTATTAGAACACCAAAAATTCCAAAATGCCAGGAAAATCAAAAATATTTGTCAGGTTAAAATCTAGTTCTGACCATTATCATGGAAAACAACAGCCAAAGATGAACAATAAGACAGTGAAGAAAAACTACATGCTGCATTGCAGCAACAGTAGGAAAGCAGTGAAACAGTGAAGCAGTAGAGCAGTAAAACAAGTATAAATCAAGACCAAATCCAAGGGAGTAATCCATGCAAATACTCACTGAAAAAGCCAAAACTACAAAATGCAGCAGCGCTGCACAAGATAGCAACCAGCTGTTGCCACTGTTAGGAGTATTACGATGGCACATGTATTAGTACCTCAAATGCACTGCAGGAGGTAATCCCTCACTTTAAGATTTTGTCTCTGCATCAGGCCATGGTCACATAGTGGTACCCTAACCACATTGCAGGAGAACATTGTCTGTGACACAAAGTACCCATTACTTTGAGATCCTCCATATGGGACTCCTGTAATGTGTCCCCAGTGTGTGCAGACAGAAGTGTCACATTTCTAGCCACCTGTGACAACTGTGAGCCACTGTACCTAACTTCCTGTGTGGTAGATGAGTGAAAGTCAGATTCACAGAAGGGCTCGACTGTGCATTGACCAGTACTGCCTGATATTTAAACTGAATGCACCATGTTTGAAGTTTGTAATGTTACACTGTCACTATGTGCTCACCAGGGCCCATAAGTCAGGACTACACATTGCTGCCTCACCTGTACTACCACATACTGCACCCATTGCTGTCTGAAGAGTGGTTTTGCAGCTGTTAGTTATTGCTGTTCCATTGCACTGTCATCAAACAATGGTGTTTATCCACTTTCTCTGCCAGTTATGTGCATGTATGAGTTCCAAACATACCAGTATCCTGGGGCTGCCCAGACTGTCTCTTCACCATGATATTATGGAGCACTCAGCATGCTGAAAACACCATTCAGGAGGTATCAACATTCTATTAGTGTCCCCAAGACATATCAAGGCAGTACAAGTGGGCTTTGAGAAGACCAAACATGCATGATAAAATGTTACAGGTTTGTGTGTGTGTACATGTTATACTGATATTTGGCCACATTCTGTGGGTTTCATATGGCTGTCTTAAGCCATGGCTCCAGTGGATATTCAACATCACCTACAACAGAGTATAAACATTTGGGAAGGTGCTGCAAAATGTTAACACAATATAAATGAAGCCACATATGCTAAGCTTAGCCACAGTATCTGCACTTACCAGCTAATCTTGTGGAATCTTACTATGCGTGAAGTGGCAATATAGCTATTTCTTGGATACCCCCCCACTACCTGTCAGGAATGGTGGTATAGCCAAGGTGCATTCCAGATATGTGAATCATGCACACTGCCTGGGTGCTATGTGGACACACAGACTATGATCCCAAGAGCATCATACACACTACCTAGCAGTTTACAGAATGGTAGCCCTTCTTTACAAACCTTTTTGACTGTGAACCACGTGGGAGTGGGACCTATATTCCTAAATGTGCGCAAGTGCTTCAGAGAGGAAGGCCGTGTCATAGAAGGCATTCATGGTGTTAGCTCACTCCTCATTGTGCTGGGAAAACATATATAATCTTCTAAATATAGAAGCATTATATCAAGAAACGTGTTGAGTATTCTGGAATTGGTTGCTTATAAAATATCCTCTGTTTCCCCATATGGCCTCTGAAAATTCCCTGTAGCTAGTATAGAGACAGGTATGCATACCTTAGTCTCCACAGGTAGGATATGGCCATGCATTGCTGTCGATTTCCTGTGTGGGAGATGCCTGTCAAATAAGACCTAATGTGATCAATAATGTCTTGATAAATACAATTATGATAAGCCAGCCTTTAACAATACCATTTATATTGGTGTTGGATGATGCCTTGCTTACACCAGAGGGAAACTGTAGTGCTGGGGATTATAGTGTGCTGCTGCACAATGGCTGCTGTGAATCTGAGTTTTCTTGTTGCATGCAGTGACAACACTTTTGGTATGCACTTGTTGGTCAGGGACATAAAACTGCATAGTATAGACTATGAATAAAGATTATGTTCACCATGCATGCATTTTAATATTATTAAGACCTCATTTTACTACCCTGATTGATTTGCATGTTATTTTGTAGTCATTTACATATATACTTCGGTGCATATTTGAACTCACTGCACTGAGGCGCATTATGTGACTGAATTTCTACTATCCTGTGGTACCCTGCATATGACCATAGTGCAAGTGCATACTGTGTACTTTGAAACTTGTTTGTGAATCCCATCATTATTTACAGGTCTACTGGGTTGCACTGGATAGACTTCTTACTGAACATTTGAACCATTTGCCTAATCATAATTTAAGAGCCTATGAATCTATACTGAAGTGAAAAGATCTGATACAGAGAAGCCTGTAAATCCATCTCAGCCACAGAGATGTGGATGCATGGTAAATGTTGGTGGGAAAAACTAAGAAATAATGGACAGAATATAGAATTTAAAGTAGACAAAGGTGCACAATGTAATACCTTCTCAGAAAACTCTTTAAGAAATTGAAGTTAGAAAATATAGAATAAGGAACTGTGTGCGTGCATTGTTAACCTGTTCTAGCCAGCAGTTTTCTCCACATGGTGAAAACTACTGATGTGAGTATAAGAAAAAGTGCAAAGCTGTACAGGAATTGAAGAAAATATAAAACCCATGTATTATTAGGAAGCAGACACAGTCAAAACAAACAGTGTGGTTACTGTTGTAAAGAAAGACAATATTTGCATCTGTATCACTTAAGATCTGAATAAAGTGATTAAAAGACAGTTTTAGTCTTTGTGTGCTTTAGAAAAAAAATAGTCTCAAGAATGGTCGACAATAAGTTATTTTCGGTACAATATCTAAACCAAGGTTTTGTTAAAGAAAGATTAATCAATCTCTAGATTGTGTACATTTAATATGCCAATGAGTCATTTAGCATTTCATCAACACCAGATATTTTTCAAGGAGCATTCTCCCAGGTAATGAATACTTAGAAGTCACTATAAACTTAACTATTAACCTCTTGGTATAGGGTCAAACACTATAACATTATGACAATAAACCAATAAATCTGCTAAACAGATTGAAAGAGCAAAATATCAGGCTAAGTAAGAGCAAATGTATAATCAGAGTGACAAGTCTGAAATGCATGAATCAATATTTTAACGTCAGAAGGTTTGAAATTTGATCTAAAGAAAACTGGAGCAATTGCCAAATGCCAAAGTCAGAAGACAAAGAGACATTGTATTATTTTGTAGGAATAATGCACTGGCTTGCAAAGATTGTACCTTACATATTTGAAATAACTATATGTCTAACAAATCTGTTAGAGCATGCTGTAACTTAGGAATGAAACTATAGGTGCACAGGCAAGTACTAAGCTAACTCGGCCCTTTGGGCCATTTTAAGCCTAGCCAGTTTCCCCTCAAAGGTGAGAATCAAACCCCATACCTTGTGTCTTTGAGGTAAACACCTTAACCATTATTCTAACTCTCCCACAAAGTTCTTTTTCTGAGTTAATTCAATAGTAATGTCTGGTTAAGTGACTTACTGAATGTCACACAGTGGGAAAATATGGGCTGCGGGAATTAAACCCTGTACCATAAGAACCACAGCTCACAACCTTAATCATCTGCTATAGCTGTAAGACAACAGGAAAATGTTTTTGAGATGCTCACATTAGTTGTAAGTGCTCACACTACTTGTAGGTGCATTTGCTATCTGCAAGACAAATACTGTAAGCCTTGGGGTTCATGGCCTCCTGCATTCTTCTAATTCCATATACAAGACTGCATATGAGGAAACTACAATGGTATCTAAAAAGCCTATGGAGTCAACATTCTCACAGCCTAGAAACAATGATTCCTATTATACCTTGCCTACGCCTAGAGTTCCTTTGGTGGGAAGAGGCCTGCCACCAAAACAAGGGACTACCTTTCACACCACCCCCTGCCACCCAAACCCTAAAAACATATGCATCAGACTATGCATGGGGGGCTCATGGGAAGTGCATTCAGGGCAAATGGAACCCAAGTCAAATGCACCCACATATCAATCAAAAAGAAATGTTAGCTGTACAGTATGACAGCCTTCAAGGCCTACATTCTTCCAGTGCAACTAATGGTAAAGACGGACAAAACCACGGTTATGTGGTACATAAACAAGCAGGTGAGGTACACATTCTTACCCCCTCTGCAGACTAGCCATGGTATTGTGGAACACAGCCTTGAGCTACCAAGTGCACCTACAAGGTCAATTCCTGCCAGGAAAATTAAATACACTGGCAGATGGACTAAGCAGAAACCTCATGGACCCACACGAGTGGAAACTAGAACCAAGGATTTTCAACATGTTGACAAGCGAATGGGGGAGCCCAGATATAGATCTGTTTGCCTCCCCCCAGAACTACCAATTGGACAAATTTTGCACAAGGACTCCCCACAGCCTGGGGCCTTAACTTTGTATTGGAGAAACTCACGGTACCCAGTGTTGCTCTTAATCAGTCCATTTATTTGCCAACCTTCTTTCCCAATCCACAGAACAAAGGGGAACGGATACTGCATTCCTTGGATGTGCACAGACAACCTAGATTCTACTTGGACAGGACTAAACCTCAAAGAAAATCTGAACAACTGCTGGTAGCATTTACTGTAGGGGCAGAGGGGAAGGCTATTTCAAAACAAATCATTTCTAAATGGATAAGCCATTGCATTCATTTCTGCTATAAGCACCATGGAAAACCTATCCCCCAGGGGATCAGACCTCACTCCACCAGGGCTGCATCTACTTCTACAGCCTTTCTCAGAGGTGTTCCTATCAGGGACATCCTAGAAGCTGCTACCTGGAGCTCTGTACATACTTTCACCAAGCATTATCATTTGCCAATTTTCTCTAAATTCAGAGCTGGCTTTGCCACTGCAGTCATGCTGGGCCTTATAGCTGGCCCTAATGCTATCTAAACTTCTCCATCCTGCCCCCTAATTTCTTTTGGCTATACCTCTACTTTCCTTTACTATGCTTAAAAGCCTTTTTGGTGTATTTGCTTTTTTGTTGGAGGTATACCTTTGTGTTTTTATGTTTAATTGCTTCCCATTAGGGGGGCACCTGACATCTGGGGCAAGAAAAACTGAGGTAATGGCGTCAGCTGCATGTTTTATACCCCTGACATCCTGACGTCATGGAAGAAGGGACAGCAACCGACGCAGGACCCAAGACTTTGTTAATCAGGCCGACTGAGGGCAACCTGCAAGCAGATTACCCAAATGTAATGACTGCAACAATGAATACACTTGAACATCTACATTTATGGTAAGTGTACAAAACTGTACTTTCTGATGAAGTCCTAGTATGAATAAAGGATGAAAGCGCTCAGCATATAATGTGTGTCCATCTCATTCCTCAACCTTAGTTATGGAAGTTTTGTTCTTTAGTTTGTTTTTCTCTACTTCTGTTAATTTTTTTTGTTTTTATATATATATATATATATATATATATATATATATATATATATGTATATATATATATATATATATATGGTTTCACTTCATAATTCAAATTACTGAATTCCTGAATTTCAGTAACCCGAAACTATAAAGTCGAACCATTCACAATACCAAAATCCACAATCCCGAATCACACAGTCATGAACATACATACACCATACACCACATAACACACATATCATTCCACCCACAGCACACAAACCACACAACCCTACACTACATATAAGCAGGGGGGCAAGCCCGCCTGCGCCTCCCACACCCCCTACTTATATATACCAACTCCGAGGTCATACATAACATAAAAAAAAAAAACTCACACCACGCCATCCTTCACTCGCTCGCACACAAATACACATCACACATACACAAACACCAGTAAATCCAACACTCACACTCACACTTACACCTCCCTACCCTTACCCACTAATACAACATACAAAAACACGCACAAACACTCACTCACCTGCAATCTCAGGCACCATAACAATACACGTGACATACCTGAACTGCATAAGTGCAGATTCAAGATATTCGAATTCGCTCGTATGCACTTTCGGCATTCTGGTTTTTGCCTTCATGGTCTCGGGTTACTGAAATTTGGGATTTTTACAAGTTCAAACCACATATGGCCGAGACCATATGTTCGAACTCGTAAAAGTTCGAACACTGAAATAAAAACACATGAAACAAAAAAAAAATCACAAACTAAACGTTTATAGCAGGGGGGCTATGCTCCCTGCAACCCCCCACACCCCCCTTACTTAAATATACTAACTCCGAGATTGCACTACATTGTGGAAATGGGAAATCTTCCTTTTCCGCTCTGTACGGAGATCTCTATTCAGTCTGATCGAACTTTTACAAGTTCGAACATATGGTCTCGGCCATATGTGGTTCGAACTTATAAACGTTTGATCGACTGAATGTGTGTGTGTGTGTGTGTGTGTGTGTGTGTGTGTGTGTGTGTGTGTGTGTGTGTATGTATGTATGTATGTATGTATGTATGTATATATAGATATGAGTCTGCTTCAAATAAACTAAAGACCACTTACCCAAAAATGACATTACTGAGGCAACATCACCGAAACCTTAATTTAACAAACAACCACAACACCGAAAGATTTCACAAGCTAAGGATCTAACTATAATAATTTTTTTTTTTTTTTTTGGCGGGGTGGGGCACTGATTCTTAGTACGGGCCCTTGAGCCAGCTATACTTCTGGTGCTAACTGCTGTAAAAATGTCACAAAAGTTATAGCTTCAGGTTGAAAATTTAACTTTAGAAAATGCAATACAAATCAACAGAGAAGCATAATTAGTTAAAAAAAAGGCAACATGCAAATTTAAATGTGACAAACAATGTGTATGAGGTAAAAAAATAAACTTAATGGAAAGTTTCATAAAAGGTATAATTCTGGTCAGAGTCAGACTAAAAAAGTGTTCAAAAGGCAGAACAAGATTAAGCCTGGCAAATGCATGAGGTGTGGCCGTTGCCATGAGTCAGAACAGTGAGCTGCACTTTGCGGGGGTGTAAGAATTGTAAAAGACTGGAACATTTTGTTGCCATTTGTAAATAAAGCAGATTAAACAGGTTCATAGGTACTTAGGCTGTTGATCTGTAAGGATCTTAAGAAGCCTAGCTCTGCATTACCATAGTAATTATTAGTCCTTATTCTTTGCTAGTTTAAATATGAATTAAACTAAAATAATGCACAGAAAGCACTATTTGTGGGTTCAGTTACTACTGTGGTTGATATAAAAGCTGATGAGCAAGTTAAAAATCATATTCATAGAATAGTTGTGAGTTTCAAAATATATACAGGTACTAATGTTACTGTGATATCACATGCTACACGCAGAAATCTCTCAAAACATCCACAACTGCATGAAGCAAAAACTAAAATTCATAGCCCTGTAGGCAAACTCAGGTGCATTGGTAGATTTCTAGCCATGCCCAATTAACTGGAGCATTAAATATGTGTTCTGGATTTATGTGCTGGATGGTCTGAATGTAAATAATTTGCTCAGCAGAGCTGTTGCTTGTAAAATGGGTTTAATTGGTAGAATAAATGAAGTTGGTGAAGATATATTTGGTGATGATGGCTTGCTTGACTATGTGAACTAGAAAAGATTATGTTAAAGCCCAATGTTGTTCCATATACCTTTACCACTCCTAGAAGGTACCATTTCCTCTGCTGTTCAAAGCAGAGGCAGGACTCAAATGAACACAAAGCATAACATTATTGAAACTGTAACCAAGCTTGTGAATGGTGTGCTTCCATTGTCCCAGTAATTAAAAAGAATGAATGAGTGAGAATAAGTGTAGATCGAAAAAGTTGAATAAGATTTATGCATGCGTGCATGTATCTATCCATCTATCTACCTATCTGTATATCTATCTACCTCTCTAGCCTTTGTTGACTGGGTTAGTTTCACTATTAGTGAATTAATTATTAACAATAAGTTTCATTATGCTAGTGGCATCTTTTTAGGGGTGACCAAAGTGTTGTTTATCTATCAGGGAAAATTTGGCCAGGGCATTGGGGCACTTCATCTGCTCTTTTCAATAGGTGTACTGGGATCTTTTACATCCACTTCAACTACCACCAACTCAAGATATGGGGCTTGGTTTAATGTGTCATCTGAAGGATGACACGTTCAGGAGTGAAGTAACCCCTATTGCTGTACAGCGGTGTCAGCAATTCAGTTATCTGGAATGGGAATAGAACCCACAGCTTTCTGGAGAAGATTTAGTACCCAAGCTTGTTAATGCAAAAGTGTTTTCCACAGTGAATGTTTCTTGTGGATTCTGGCATATGCCTTTAGACCAATAAGTTAGAAGTTGGCAACCTTCATTAGTCTTTTGGGGTGGTGCTGTTTTAAAAGATTGCCATTTGGTATAACATAAACACCTGAAATCTTTCAGTGTAAGATGACTAGTTTACTAGAGGGTCTGCATGGCAGAGCCACAGCTAGTGTGAGGTGAAGGGCGGCTTCTCCAGGCACAAACCGTCAGGGGCCAAGATCATCAGGTGCTGAGGGTGTGAGATGGCAGTAATGGCATTGATTTCTGAAACCATGAGGATACTGCATTTGTGGTCATTGCTGCCCTCTGTGTGTGATCATTTAACTATAGTAAGCTGTTTGCTCTGATATCCTGGCCAGTTTCTCTTCTTAGTGTAGTGAAACTAACCCGGTCAACAAGGGATAAACAAATACAATAAATTAATTAATTTATTTTTTGTCTTTTATTTTCTGTCATTTTTTCCTTTATTTTGCTCCTCAGCTAAAAGTTGGGGGAGGAGCACCAACTCAGGGAACTGTATAGGGTGCCATACCAACTAACTATGGCTCTTCATAATGGTGTAGCTGGTGTTATGAATGACATTCTAGTTTTTGATGCAAATAAAGAAATGCATGATATGAGGCTAGAGACAGTGCTGCAGACTATTAAATGTTCAGGTTTTAAGCTCAACTAAACAAAAATGCTGTTTTAGTAAAACAGAGCTGTTGGCACCATATAACAGCTAATGCTATCAAATCAGATGCAGGCAGGGTCCAAGCAATAGCTGTTTCAAGAGCCATCTTATGCGGTTGTGTTGAGACATGCCCCAGGCATGATTAAATACTTGAGCACATTTGTACCAGATATTTCCACAATGCTTCATCCTTTAACAGACTTGTTAAAGTGAAATGTCCTATGGTCCTAGGCGCATGCTCAAGCTTAAGTATTCAACAAAGTTAAAGGAATGTTTCCAATAACTCTAGTGCTATCTCTGTCCAACCTGATCTCCTGGTACACCCTCCCCGATCCCTGCACAGCTCTGATAAACTTTTACTGCAAGTCTATAAACCCAACAAGAACATAGGTAAAATACTCTATAAACACTCCATCTCCCTTGCCTGGAACAATCTTCCACTCCATATTAGAAGTCATACCTCCCTTCCTAACTTCAAACATGACCTGATAGTGTACCTCCATAACAACCCTTTATGTACCTGTTATCATCCTACTTAACCCCTCCCTCTCTACATACCCACTTCCCCACTAAGTCTGATCTATAAGACCATTTTCCTCTTTCTATAACTTACTATATCCAACTGCTCTTCTTTCTGTACCCTCCCACTAGTTCACTACATCCCTCCTCTATTACTATCTTCTTTGGCACCATTCCCTCTTCTGGCCTATGGTCCCTTGTGCAGTCACCCCTCTCTACTTTTTACTCTCACTCTACTTTCCCTCACTTCTGAAGCCCCTGCACTTACACATTTCTTCTTCTAGCCACTAATCTAATTATACCTTGTTTCTTTTCATTATATTACATACAACCTTAACTTCCTTCCTGCTTACCTGCTGGATTTATTATTGTTGTTTCTCCTGTTACAACCTATTACTGCACTTTTTGTTTATATAGCTATGTACTATTCCATTGAGTCCATTATGTTCTTCTTATCCATTGTATCCATAAGATTGTTTTGCTCTTTAATATTGTTAATTTGTCTCTATTTGTATGTATTTGTATGTCTGTTTGGGGCTTTTCCCCTCGGGTCTCCACTGAAAAAGGGTAAATTCTTACCCAGCTGGACCAACCCGGTTAACAAATGTGAAATAAATAAATAAATGCTATGATGTCACTTAACAGATAATAGTGAGTGCAGATGCTAGTAGCTATGGCCTAGTTGCAGCTTTACAAGACTTATGTCCTGTTGTCAGAATGTTAACAGGCACTGAACAGAGATATTCACAAACTGGAAAAGAATGCCCTACACGTGTGTGGGCATGTGGAAAATATCCAAATACTTACTAGATGCCAGGAGTTGGCAACTCCAGTCTGATCAACAAATGCTAGTTCCACTGAACAATTCATACAACCAAGACAAAGTGCCACCAAGATGCCAGTGACTGTTAATGAGAATAAGGTGATTCAATGCCAGAACCATACATGTGCCTGGAAAACAACTGATTGCTGCAGATGTGTTTTCCAGAAAACATTCTAAAATACTAAATATGATGCTGCAGTTTATGTGCAAAGTATGATGATGATAAGATCTTTAACCACTGAAAGACTAGAGTAGTTTAAACAGGCTACCAAAATTGATCTAGAACCAGAAACTATTATCCAGCATGGACAGAATGGATTGCCAAATTGTTGAACACAAACAGAATAGCTTATGCCTAAGTATTATACATTCAGAACACAGTTACCATAGCATAATGGCTTATTGTTATATCAAGACTGAATTATAGACCCCCTGTTTCAATGAGCAGCATAGCTTTCAACTGTCAAGGTTTTCACAGAATGTCCAGATTTTTGCCTCTTATTTCTGGTCTGTTTCTCATGAAAATTGTGTTTTTTTTTCTGGCAGATCACTGAGGATTAAAGTCATTAAATAATGACATGCATTTGGGTATAACACTTGTTTCATGCTTCATATCCTTTGGAAAATGTATGTTAATGCAAATTACATTATTCTAACAACTTTCTAAGTTTATAAGAGCAATATTTAAAATCAGGAAACAAAAACACCTCTCCACACATCCTCTTCACCAACTGTTAACAAAGACGTAAACCACCACACGGAGGTGTAAAATGACAATTTATTGACTTATACACATAGAAAACAAATAAAATGACTGAGCACTTTCACTCACTATTACTAAGGCATCAGAGTCCAAAACACCCACTAAACCACCTTCATTTATAGGGAATAGGTACATACATACATAATTTCCTGTCATTATTTAATTCAACTTTAATTAAAATGCCAATCCCTCAAATATGTGTTAAAATTTCCACTCATACTATTGATTAGTAATCACAATATTTTAAAACATACATTTAAAACTTGTCAGCCTTAAATTACATCAATGTATACATTACTATACTGCATTTGCAATAAAATATTCACACTCATGTAATATCTAAATACATTTTGCCCTGTGTTTTAGAATACATGCAAAAAAAAATATTATCATTGATCCCCGATTTGTTTTTAGCATTCAGCCGTAACTGCCATTCTGTTTCTTTAATTTGCAAGTCCAAATCAGGGTCAGCACCTCTCTCCTCAATGAAAACCCTGTCTAGCACAAAAAATATAAATATCTTAAAACTGATGCATTCATTTATGTGCATATATAATGCACTACTCAACTTTCCTTTTTTCGTGTCCCTATTATGCAAGTTGCCTTGCAAATAGTCTCAAAGAATTCTCTATGAATAGAAATTATACAGTGATGAAGCCTGATGTAGGAGGGGGAGTAGTTATTATGAAGCAAATGGACTATGTTTGTAAAATGCATGAATTGTTGAACGATGAGAATACATACGAAAGGGCATCAATAAATGAAGTGAACAGAGCTTATGCAAAAATTGATATAATGTTGTTTGATGCCATGTGTCAAGGTTTTATAACCACTGACGAATTTGAGCATCTTAGTGTAGAAGCTCCTGTTATCCCATCCATATTTGGGATACCTAAGATACATAAAAATCAGATAGACCCCCTCCCCCATTCAGGCCAATAGTGGCAGCACAGGGTTCAGAAATAAAACCCTTGGCAGCCTTCATTGATTATTATTCAAAATCGGTGCTGACTAAGAAACCTCATGTATTGAGGGATTCTTGGCATTGTTTGGAGCAGTTGAGAATGGTGAATTTGAAGCAGGATTACTTATTTGTCACTATAGATGTTATTAACCTGTTTTCAGTTATACCTCATGAGATAGGTTTAGAGTTTATTCAGACTGTTTAATACAATATGGCCTCATGAAACAAACTAGGGTGAACCTATTAATTTATTTAATGGAAACAATATTAAAAAACAATTTTCTGTGGTTTGAAGGAGAGTACTTCAGACAGATACCAGGTATGGCAATGGGTGCAAAATGTACTCCTGTTTTTGCCAACCTGGTATTAACAGAATGGAAAAGAAGACATGTTTTTTCATCCCTTTTTATGTCCAAGATTTTAACATATAGGTTTTTGGATGACATATTGATTCTATGGACTGTGAATGAGGAGGAGGAAATTGAATATTTGGGTGTAACTACACGTTTTTTGAAATTCACATATAGGGTCCATAGGGATGAAATGGATTATCTGGACATATTATTAAGTAAGGCTGTTAATACATGTGAGCTGCCTTCAAATATTTTTAGAAAGAGGACATATGTCAACACGCTTCTCCATTTTGACAGTTGCCATCCTTACCATCAGTGGAGAAGCGTTATAAAAGGACAGCTGGTCAGGCTTCTGAGGCTGGTCAGTGATGATGGGAAATTTAATGAAGAAATGGTTACCCTTGTAGGTATGTTTAAAGAGAGGGGTTACCCTATACATTTATTGTTATCAACAAGAAACGAGGCAACAAAAAAATTGTGCTAGCAGGTTTGTTCCTATCTCGAAGGGAGGTAAAAGTGGTGACATCATTAATCAAAAAGGAAAGTTTAGGAATGATGTCATGGTAATACAATTCAATCAGGATGCTTTACAATTAAAGACAAAAATGTGTTTACTATGGGATGAAATTTTGGATAAGGAGTTGAAAGGTAAACTAGGAAATAGACCTAAAATAGTGTATAGTAGAGGTAGAAACATCAAACAAGCATTAGAAAAAAACAAAAAGAGAGTGAACATTACATATACATCAAAAATGTACAAGTGTGGTGCATGTAGATCTTGTAGGTTTATCAGTGATGGTCCCTGTGTGGAAATTGTAACATTGGATAGAAATTTGCATTGTCCTGGTCGCTGCAATTGCAACACGAAGTTTGTAGTTTACATTGCTACATGTGTCTCATACCCAGCATTTTATGTGGGCATGACCATGAGACAGTTGTGAGATATGATAGTAGGGCATAATAGGGACACTGAAAAAGGAAAGTTGAGTAGTGCATTATATATGCACAGCAATGAATGCATCACTTTTAAGAAATTTATATTTTTTTGTGCTAGACAGGGTTTTCATTGAAGAAAGAGGTGCTGACCCTGATTTGGACTTGCAAATTAAAGAAACAGAATGGCAGTTATGGTTGAATGCTAAAAACAAGCCAGGGATCAATGATAATATTTCTATTGCATGTATTCTAAAACACAGGGCAAAATGTATTTAGATATTACATTAGAGTGTGAATATTGTTTTGCAAATGCAGTATAGTAATGAATACATTGATGTAATTTAAGGCTGACAAGTTTTAAATGTATGTTTTAAAATATTGTGATTACTAATCAATAGTATGAGTGGAAATTTTAACAATTATATTTGAGGGATTGGCATTTTAATTAAAGTTGAATTAAATAATGACAGGAAATTACGTATGTACCTATACCCTATAAAGGAAGGTGGTTTAGTGGGTGTTTTAGACTCTGATGATGCATTAGTAATAGTGGATAAAAGCGCTCAGTCGTTTTAATTGTTTTCTATGTGTATAAGTCAATAAATTGTCATTTCACACCTCCGTGCGGTGGTTTACTTCTTTGTTAACAATATTTAAAATCAGTCCATATTTGTGGGCCTTTGTTCCCCCATTATTTTAGGCTTTGTCCAGATTTTTTGCGCTAAGAGGTTGAGAGGTATGCTGAGCAGAAGTGTTTTGTCGGATACATGAAGATTATCAGGGTCTCACTAAATGCTGAGAAAGAGTCAAAATGTCAGTTGTGGAGGCAAAACATCAACCAAGACATTGTTAATCTAGTACCAAAGTGCCATTTCTGTAGTATGCATAAACGATCACAGAGATGTGAGCTGGTAATGCCAGTATCATTACCCCAAGGTTCTTGGCAAATGATAGCTGGTGATATGAGTCTGAAGGCAAAAACAATTTTATTGTAGTAGGCTATACTCTCATGATATTTTTGTAAAGCTGGAGTTAGCTTGGCTAGGCTTAAAATGTCTCTTGGACCAATAGCCTAGTATGAACCTATGAACCTAGGATATAGAAGTAATTAATATAACAACCATGACTACCCAACAAATAATAGCCTTATTAAAGACTACATTCTCAAGGTATGGCCTACCTATAGAACTGTTTACAAACAATGGGCCACAGTTCATGTTAAGTATATTTCAACAATTTATGTTTCACACATACTTTGTCAAGTCCTCACTATCCTCAATCAAATGTAGGATCTGAGTGAGTAGTACAAACAGACAAAACAAATCTAAAATAGACGTTCCCTCATTAAGCTTATATAGCATACCTAACTACTGTACATAATGCCACTGGAGTAATCTCTTTACTGCTACAGCTTGAAAAAGAAATACAGACTGATATGCTAATAACTATGTCAAAACGTGAGTCAAGAGTGAAATGCAGTGACCAGAAAATTTAAACCTCTTACAAAACGTTTTTCAACCAACATCATTCTCTACCTGTCCTGCAACCAGGTTAAACTGTTTGCTTAAAGTTAAAGGAAGGGAGAAAGTGGAATTCAACAAATGTGACAATGCAGTATTGCAGACAACCAATGAACCACAGTCCTACATGATACCATATTTTGACACAATAGACAACATAGCCAGCAATTTTCCTGATGAATGTCAACTTGAATGCAATGTTCCAGAAAACCAAACAAGCCAATGTGAGCTGAGAATAATCAAACTGATGTCTGGTAAATCCAAAGTAGGTTCAATGAAGTTCTCTGGAGATGTAGGGGGTGTAAGTTGTATAAGTATGTGCATGTTAGGGTGGTGGTGTGTTTTTATGTCAGCAGGTGCCAGGCAGGAGATGTATAAGTACATTACAGTGTGGGTGGTAGTGTGTTTTTATGTCAGCAGGTGCCGGGCGGGAGTTGTCTAAGTATGTACATGTGTGGGTGGCAGTGTGTTTTTATGTCAACAGGCGCTGAGTGGGAGTTGTATAAGTCCTTGCATGTGTGGATGGCAGTGTATTTTTGTGTGAGCAGAGGTATGAACAGAGTTGGATGCATGTCTGTATGTCTGTGTCTTGTGTGTGCATTTCTGTTTGGATGATCACAAAGGGGGGTAGGTAGGGGATTGTTGTGTGTGTGTGTGTGTGTGTGTGTGTGTGTGT
The DNA here is from genome assembly GCF_019279795.1 of Protopterus annectens. Taxonomy (NCBI): domain Eukaryota; kingdom Metazoa; phylum Chordata; order Ceratodontiformes; family Protopteridae; genus Protopterus; species Protopterus annectens. Next base: position 1,834,550,518 of record NC_056731.1, read on the forward strand.
GTGTGTGTGTGTGTGTGTGTGTGTGTGTGTGTGTGTCTGTGTGTCTGTGTGTGTGTGTGTGTGTCTGTGTGTGTGTGTGTGTGTGTCCATGAGTCTAATTAACTGTGGGTGTGTGTGTAACTGTCATACTTCTTAAAGCTGTTGCTCAAGAATTCTGGACAAAGCCAAAAATACTGGCCACAATCAGGGATAAATTCTAAATATTACTCTAATACACTTCAAAGTTAATAAATCACAGGTTTTGTATCAAAATGAATATTCTAAACCATAAGAATTTTGAAACTGTAATTGCTAGCATTATTGACTGGTTGCATTCCTCACTGATTTACCAGAAAATCAAATGTTTTATGAGGGACAGAACAAACATATGAGGAAACATTAGGTACGTTCTCCCAACTTCTGCACATTTGGGAGATATGATGCACGTATCAACGCGATGCAAGGGCTGCCAGAGAACACTATGTCTGCCAAGGGCAGTTAGCATAAGCTGTGATTCAGAGACATGTAAATGAGCCAGTAATAAGGTCTTCCTTACTGAGGCTAAAGGTGTCTCTGAATCACATTTTTTTGCAATTGAGTAAATTGGCCTACCTGTAGTAGGTATTTAACATGACCACAGTCCAGTTTCTTTGAATCCCAGGGAAAAATTCTCAAAAATGTTTCTTTTGCAGGTTCCCAGTCTGATTCCAGCTTCACTTGAAATTGTCCTTTTTTTCCAGAAGTGGAAGATTTATAAGTATTCCTCAAAGTCATGTGATAGAGTCTCTGCAACAGTTAAAAAATATTGACTGCATTATGTAATGCTTCATATACTACACTATTGTTCATATTCCCTGCTTTACTGTTTTCACAGGTTCAGTCCAGAGTGATACATTTATGATGTAAATATTTATCTTCAAATACCTTTCAATTTTAGAAAAATGCAATTTTTCTTTATGAAGGGGATGTAAAATTAAGTAATATAAAGCTGGTAAATTGTATATATTGTGCATACACATACGTATGTATTGTTTTTGTCCTTTTAATACAAGTGTGTGGTGTAGCCCTTTTAAAAAGTAACTTAAATAAAGGAAGCTGGGGTTGGAGGGTGGCATAATAGTTAAGGCACAGACGCAAGGTATAGGGTTTGATTCTCACCCTTGAAAGGAAAAATTGGATTGGCTTAAAATGGCTCACAAGGGCAGCTAGCCCGGTACTTACCGATGAATATAATTGTGAATGCTATACTGTAGTCAATTGTTTGTGAAATGCTGAAGTGTTAATATCTGTTATGCTGAGCTGCCATGTTGCTTGTAATAAAAATTACATGTTTGCTGAAGCTAATACTGAATTCTGACATTACTGATCTAGCCAACAAGGTAGATAAGGTACATTTTGTAGCAACTACTAACAAGAAGTATATATCTCATTTTTTCCTCCTGGTCTAAATGGGCCTCTGCCTATCATCAAGCAGTGCTTGCTGACCAAATGAATTATAGTTAATTAATTAGCTGATTATTTATTTTTGGCATATTCTGTGTTGGCCTGGTAATACAAGGGGATTAAGATGGCCTTCCAGCGTTACATAGTATGCAAAAATAGGCCCTCGGTATCAAGTCCTACTTTGCCTGAAAGAAAGTAAATCACTGATAAATTGTTTCTTTAACTACTAAATAATACTTACAAATTGTTTCAAGCTAACTCTGTCTTCTCTGTTGCAGGTCATAATACAATTTTCTTTTTTAGTTTTACATGGCTGTGCTATACTACAGCTATAACTGCTTATTTAAGAAGAGTAATGTTCTTTGCCTTCCATAAGTTAAGATCTGGTTATATATGATCCAGATGACATATGTGTCTCCCTTAAATTTTAGAGTGATATGTTTTATTGCACCCACTGCATCCATGTTCTTTAAGATTTCTTGCAATACTTCAGTGATGAGGCTGTGCACCGTTCCCTTTAAAACAGATATATATATATATATATGTATATATTTAACTACAAAAGTAAGTAAAACATTAAAAGCCTATAGCATTACAACATTAAATGCCTATAGCATGAATGCCCGATTAAGCTCAAGAAAGGGGCCCTGACAGCAGTATATATTTTTGTTACAAATCTGCTGTCATCTTACAAAATGCTGGTTTCATCTACTTACCAGAATAAAAGAGACTGCATGAAAGAGCTGATGTAAGCAAGTTTAGGTACTTATCTTCTTTCTTATCCTGTCAGAACAGGAATCACTTGGTATGATGTACAGCTCCCAACAAATTCTATATTTAATCATGCCTAAGAGTTCCTTTGAGTATGTGCCTTGTCTGTGACTGTATCTTTATATGCAATTAATTTTTTTCAACACACATTCTGAACATGTCAGTTGCTGAAGTATAAATGACTGTTGCTGTCCTGTTTTTGTTTGCCTGTCTGTCTTAACAAACATGCACAAATATAAACTTAAAACATTACATTTATACACTCTATGAAAGGCTTTATCTCTTAACAAAATACCTTGAAAGTGGTACATTGCCTGGCAAGAAGTCAATTTAACTTCTATGCAAAGGCTGACATGAGCTCTGCAGGGCACCTTTTTCACAAATGTGGTTCAATAATTATCAGCAGTTGTAAAAGCTGTATTTAGAAAACTCATTTTCAAGACTATCTTTTCTTGAGGTCAGCAAACCCATACTCTGCAGTTAATCAGACTTTCTTCCTTTAGTTGGAGTCATAACTGAAAGGCATTCCTTATTTGTAAGAATCTACAGCAGGAAAGTTACTACTAATTTATGGTGTTTGATTGTCAGCCTTGTAGCTATACTATTTTGTTTACCCGTAGTCTGTCTAATATGATCAAAGGTTTTCCTTTTAGTAGAGTAAACTTATCAGTGTTATTTCCCCTTTGGCTACATATTATCGAGTTGCAGCTTAACAAGGAATCATCTTGCTGGAAGCAACTCATCAGGAACTCAACCTGATAAACCTTTGGTGGCGATGCATGTCTCGTTTATGGAAGCCCTGCAGTTACACCTCAGTCTTCTGAGTGGTGAACTTTCTCAGTCAGTGCCTTTCTGCCTTTCTTATGGGCCCATGACAGGATATGTACACTCACTTTTGTGTTACACTGTGTGTGTGTGTGTGTGTGTGTGTGTGTGTGTGTGTGTGTGTGTGTGTGTGTGTGTGTGTGTGTGTGTGTGTGTGTGTGTGTGTCTGCATGTGGATGTCTCATATTAGTGTATGCTAGCCCCCAACTCCGTACGGTGTCCACTATCCTTAGCTGTGCTGTGACACTTCCTCCCCCCTTGTCCCATGCCGACTGCAGCTATGAGCATGTTATTGTCACATCCTTTCCTGCGTCAGTATACTGAAATCCTGAAATGCATTGCACAACCCCTTTTAACCATCGCCATTCCCCATACAAGGTACAGGTGCCATATTGTTCTATGCAGCATGTTCTGCCTTATATGCACCTTGCCACTGGTCTGCCCCTACCCACAGGAAGACATGACAGCATCATGAAATTGTGGTTTATTCCCCTTCCATATACACCAGTTCCTCTGTGTCCCTGTTGCTGTCATCCACCTTTGTTTTTCAGTATAGTGCAGTGTTGCATTAATTGTTGTCCCGTGTCCTAATGCAGTAAACTCTTGATTCCACAGTTTCTCTCAGTGTGGCACTACCACTTATCATCATGTTCATTCAAGCCTTATAGCATGGCACTTAATGTTGTTGAGGAAATTTATTGCAGATGTCTCTAAATCTCTACCTTAAAAACAGTATAAGCAGCTCTAACATGCTTGTCCCAGCCTGTTATAGGTCTGTGCACAATATGTTAGTGCACAGCTTCTGTGAAGTTTGTACTGCCACAGGTCTGCACTACAGAGCCTTTTTTAAAGAACCTCAGTCATATGAAATAAAGGCAACTGTATTTATATGAAGTAAAGGCAATTAATACTTGACCACTGCCTCTGCGAAAGGGTTCTTTCTCACTCCCCCACTTGCTGAATCCTTGGCCATTGGCCGCATCTGCAGTGAAGAAACCAGCCACAAGGACTCAAGGGCTTTAAATAGAAAATAAGTTACTTGACCACTGTCCCTGCAAATGGGTTTTTGCTCAGTTCCCCCACTTGCTGAATCCTTGGCCATTGGCTGCATCTGCAGTAAAGAAACCAGCCACAAGGACTCAAGGGCTTTAAACAGAAAATAAGTTACTTGACCACTGTCCCTGCGAATGGGTTCTCTCTCAGTCCTCCACTTGCTGAATCCTTGGTCATTGGCCGCATCTGCAGTGAAGAAACCAGCCACAAGGACTCAAGGGCTTTAAACAGAAAATAAGTTACTGTAGGTGTCTAGCTATGTTTTCCCTCTTAGCCTGCTACTGTAGAAAGTACCTGGTTTAAAGCAAAAATAACTGGCTCTACCCACGGCTAGGGATGGCCATCTGCTGTAAATACATTTCCCAGTTAACTTTTTCTTTTTAGTTATCAGTAAACCAAGATAAAGCTCTAAGCGAAAAAAGGTAACCCAGTAGATACACTGGAATTGCCCATTTGTAAAATAGAGGCAAAACGGTACTTAAACTGCCACTTTTTGTCTGCTTTAAACTAGGTATCTACCCAGAAAGGACACAGCTGAAATCAGGTCTATAGATTGTTTTTCCCTACTAGATTCTAATAACTCCTAACAATTTGGCTATTTAGACACTTACCCTGCAATATTTAGCCTGGGGGGTTCTAGCCCGCTCTGTTCACTACGCTTACTCCGCTCCTCTCCCTGCCCCCTTTTTCCACCCACCCCCAGTACCTCTGCATTTATTCATAGCCTTAACCCCACCCCTAATTGCCAGCAATTAGGCTACACCACTACTCACCCCTTCCCCTACATCCAACACAATCATGCTACTACCTAGTATAATAACTATCCTAACCTGTGTAGTTCTAGCTCACATTACATCCTACCACGGCTCCACAGTCACATGCCCCAACAATTCCACTGTACTCTCTCAACACCCTCCCTCAAACATTTACACTATAACTACACAACCCCTGCCACTAAAACCATCCTCCCAATACACATACTCCATTACCAAACACCTAACATACTCATAAATAAAATATCCCTAATATATCATAAGCAATTTACTATGTATATAAAACATATCCTAAACACCCTCTATAAACTAGCCCTCCCTGGAGACATCCGTCCAAACCCTGGTCCTCCCAAATCCAACCCAACCCAACCACAAACCCTAGTCCAAGCAACCCCCCCCCCAACAACTCAACTCCTAGCCAACAAGAAAACAACAGACCTACTTATAATATCCCTAAACATCAGAAGCATATGCAATAAAATCCAAGAACTACACACCAGCATAAGCATATATTCCCCAGATATTCTCTTCCTAACTGAAACCTGGCTCAAACCTCACATAAAATTGAGGAAATACTTCTACCTGAATACAACATCCTTCGCAGACAGATTGTCCAAAAAAGGAGGTGGTGTAACATTGATATGTAAACACCACTTCATTATTCAACTCCTAAACTCATCTGCCCCTCACCACAACAATGAAGAAATCCTTTATGCCAATCTCAAACTAAACCCAAACAAAATAATCGATATCATAGGATGCTATTTCCCACCAGGGTGAAATATTACACCCCTAGAAAATCTCCTGAGCTGGGCTACTCTATCTCTACCCCAGGAAACCATCATTCTCGGTGACTTTAACATCAACTGGCTATCCTGTAATAACAGTCTCCCAACCATTCACCTTAATCTCCATGGGTTCACTTGAGTTGAGTTCAATCCCCTACCTGAATCAATAAAAATCCTAACAATCATACCTTACTTGACTGGATCCTAGTCAAAAAAGCCCCTCACTCTTACCTAGCAGGCTGCTTACCTGACAGTCTTAATGACCACTCCCCCACTTTCCTAATTCGGCACCAAACAAACAGCCTGAAGCCCATTATCCACAGGCAAATACGGAACAAGTCCAACTTCAACCCCAACTCCTTCATCTCCTCCCTGCAAAAAATTAACTGGTCACCACTAAAATACCTCAACCTAGATGAGGCTGTCCACTTCTTCAACAGTACCTTCCTCTTCATCCTAAACACCCATGCTCCTGTTTGAAATGCCAAAGTCAGGTCCAGGCATGCCCTATGGTTACAAAAGACCACCAGAACCATAATGAAATCCAGAGATAAGGCCTGGGAGCACTGGCGACTAGCAAAAAATAACTCAGATAGGTAATCATTCCTTGAACTGCGCAATAAAGCCAAAAAGCATATAAAATTAGACAAATCCCTCTACTATAAATCCACCCTAAACTCTACCAACCACAACCCTAAGCAATTCTGGTCCACTATTAACACTATCCTCCATCCAGGGAAGGTTGATACCCCCCCAGCTGTCCATTTCCCCCCTCCTCCAGCAGTATTGCTGAATCCTTCAGCAAACACTTCACTGAAACTATAACATCTCTAAACAAACAACACTTCCTTACAACAGCCCCCCAACTCCTAACCCTGAACCCCCACTCCTCTTTTCTTCTTCACCTCAGTACCTACCTCCAACATAAGACTATTGTCAAAACTTAAACCCACCAAACTCGCAGCTGACAACCTCCCCTCTGAATATTTGAAAATTGCAGCTGATACGCTAGCCTACCCAATTTCAATTCTAATCAACCATTCCATAACAGAAGACTATGTTCCCTCGATATGGAAAATATCCCACATCATTCCCCTCCACAAAAGCACCCCTCCACCAACCTCTCCAATTACTGCCTCATTGCTATCCTCTCCCCTCTCTCCAAGATACTTGAAAATGTATCAACACCTAGGTCTCCAACTACCTCCTAGCTAATAATCTCCACTCCAAAACCCAACATGGTTTCAGCCCATATCACAGCACTACCTCCACTCTGCTCTCCTTCACCAACACTATACTTCATCACAAAAACAATGACCTCTTCTCTACTGCCATATTTCTAGATCTCTCAAAGGCCTTTGACATGGTATCTCATGAGCTACTACTCTCTACTCTCCCCAACCTCTCCTTCTCACAATCAGCCTGCAACTGGTTCCACAGCTATCTACATGGATGCCAGAAATCAGTAATCTGGGACGATAACATATCACCTCGCCTCCCATTTACTCTCGGAGTTACCCAATGGTCTATCCTTGGCCCTCTGCTATTCTCACTTTTCACTAACAACCTACATACTGCCACCACACAAGCATCTCTTATACAGTACGCAGATGACTCTACTCTCATCTGCTCTACCCCCACTCTACCAGAACCACAACAAATCACACAGGAATCATTCTCTTCTGTAGAAAGCTGGCTATCCAGTGCTCAGCTCCTACTCAACCCAAGTAAGACAAAACTTCTCCTGTTCCAACCTTCCAAAGCCACCCAAAACACCCCCACTTCCACATTCTTGCCAAAGACAATACCATCATCTCTCCATCAGAACACACAAAATTACTTGGTGTGGAAATAGACAACAAATGTAGATTTGTTACCCACATATCTCTCACAATAAAAAAGTTCACAAGAAACTTGGTGCATTATATCGAAGCCGCCAGTTCCTAACCAAGGCGGCTAGAATCGCCATACCCAATTCCCAGCTAATCTCCACCCTACTCTATGCATCCCCCATACTTACCAACCTTAGACAGACAGACCTACACAAGCTGGATGCTTGTTACAACAAAATTGCTAAATTTGCCACTGAAACCTCCTACTGCAGCCATCATTGTATCTCCCATAAAGAACTAAACTGGCTAGAACTCCCACAACTCCTTCACTTTAATCAACTCACCCTCACTCATAAACGTATTAACCACCCCCTTAACCCTTCCCCATCCCTATCACCCCACTAGGCCCCTAAGATCAAGCAACAAAAATCAACTCACTGTTATCAAACCCAAAAACTCAGCAGGAGAAGCCATATTTTCATGTACCATATCTAAACTTTGGAACAATCTTCCACTCTCTATAACTACTCTACCTTCCAGCAGCCTTTTCAAGACTGCACTCAAATTCTACTTAAACTTGCACTGGCTTTGTCCTTGTTCTAATCTGGACTAACACCTACACTCTTAACCCAATTATACTACCGCCACTACTAACCACAGTCAGAATTAGCTAGTTGTTTTTAGATACTTTAAAATCTTGTCTGACAACTTTGTTACTAATATTATAAATGACAAAAAATATCTTAACTTGCAACATTTACTGTATATACTGTTGATAATCAAAACTGTGGTGGTGGTGCTGTGGTAGCGTTGTTGCCTCACAGTAAGACGCTGTTCGGTTCGATTCTCAGCTAGAGCGTCTTCTGTGTAGAGACATGCGTGAATGGGCGTACCTTCGTTGAAGGTTGTGCGTCAGAGCTGGCAACTCGGTACGTAAAAATCTACTACCAATCATTAGTGGACCGGAGTTCCGCTGTGGCGACCCCTAATAGGGAAAAGCCGAAAGACACAAACAAAACTGTTGATAATCAATATCTTGTTATTGTATTAAAGCCAACAACCTGTAATGTTGTTTACTCTTGCTGCAACTTTGTATCTATATTTATTATGTACATGATGTGGAGCTTTTCTCCCCGAGCATCTGCTGAAAAAGGACCTGCGTCCAGTCAGAATTTCCCGGTAAACAAATGTAAATAAATAAATAAAATAAATAAATATAAAAATACTTGTGCATTAGCAGATATTGAACACTGAGTATCTGAAGAGGTGTATTATGGCTTCGCCACCCGGCAGTGTAAACCTTGGCTTGAGATGATTGTCACTGTGGAAGTGACACCCCGACCCCATGTGCAAAATGGAAAAAGGGGTTGAGGATGGATGTATTGATTAGTGGGTTTGTCAAATAGATGATAAATCATATAATTAGTGCTTATAAATTCAAAGAAATGGAGGTGAGGGAAGAAACTAGGTAGGGCAGAAAAATGTTGATATTATAGATAAGAGGTGAGGTATAAAGCAAGTTTGTAAATAATTCAGTATATGGCTAATAAAAGGTTTATATTAGAAGTATAGAGGTGAGGTGAGCAGTGTCACAAAAATATGTATATGGCTGTGAGATGCTAGTAAAACTATTCAGGTATTGTTGAAAACTGGTTGTGGGGCGTAGGATTTTGAATGAAGAGAAATGGCTTGATGATATAGCAAGCTGAAGATAACAGTGGCATTTATCCTGGAGATGTACAGGAGCAGATCCATTGATCTGACAGGTGAAGATTTAGTGTTTTAAATGAGTTTGCATTCTGAATGGATTTCAGTGGTAGTGGGATGTGGTTTCATAGTTTAGCTATACTCTTTCAATACAGAAAGTCACTTGCAGTATTAGATAATTTGATTATAGTGATTAGTGATTTTTCTGTAGAGCTTACAGATTTTATTGGGGGAGTAGAGTTGTATTAAGTTATTAAAGGCTGAACAATTTTCTGGCTTATAGAGAAGTCTTTGCATTGTAGTTTGCTGACAAAGAGCTTGCTGATGCAGTAGTCCTATAAAGTTTAATTCCCCAAGGGCTAGGTGGTGGTGTGTTCTATTGTTATAGTTTACTGCAAATTTGGCTATTTTATTATAACATTGCTCAGGTTTGGACAGTTGTGAGACTTGAAGTTTAGTGAAGATTAGGGCAGCATAGAGAAGGAATGGCAGTAAGAAAATAGAGGCTATATGTCTAATGACTGTCTCAGTGAGGTAGGATTTACGCATTTTGATTTCTGCAAGTCTTTTCAGTTTCTAGTGCCATGATGGGAATGGATCTCTTTCCTAAGTCAAAATATGATTAAAGTTTCTGAAATTAGTATTGTTTCAGTATTTGATGTTAACTAAAAGCCCTCTTCCTAGCACCTGCAATATGTCCAGAAATGACTCCTGTAGTTCATATGAAGTTACATGTATCGGTAGCATATCTAAATAAAACTGTACATTCCTTTTTATGAGACCCATTGCTTCTATTACTGTTGGAACTGCCTGGGTATCCTTATGGTGCCCTTGTTTCTGGCTACAAATCCTGGTATGTTATGACTTTGTGCGTCTCTGTATGTAAGGCACTGAAATCACTGGGTGTAGCAATTTCAATAATCAGTGCTACTTTTGTCTTCTTTTCATGGACCACTATATCTGGTTTTATCACATCTATGTTTTGAACTGTTGGTAATGAGTGATCCCATGTGATATAAACTTTAGCATTCTCTATAATACTTTGTGGCTTATGTTTTCAGTGCTTCTCAGCTACTTCAATATTGTAATGTTTGCATAATCCCCGAAGCAACGGTTTGGCCACATTATTATGCTTTTCAGTATACAGGTCCTCTGCCATTAGTGTATCACATCCAGTAAAAAAAAAAAATGTGTGACTGTTTCTAGTTCTGTTTTACAGATCCTTTGTTTTTCTGTTTCTCCCACATGTTCAATGAATTTTGTAAACCAACATGTATGTAGTCTCCTATCCTGGGCCACCAATATTAACCTTTCATCTTTTGGTTTAAATTCACATCTCCTTAACAATTCCTGCGTCAGATCCTGATCAGCATGAGGTTGTTCCAGGAGTTTTTTGTACTTGTAACTGTATTTATGCCTTTTCCACATTTCTTGCCTTCTCATCTGATCCTTCACCTTGAATTCTTTCTTTTGTTTTGTTTTTTTTTTTTTTTTTTTTGCACATTCAGTTGTTGCAAGATTTTTGTCTAATTTGAGTTATATTCCCGCTTGACAAAGGTATTCCTCTGCTAAACTAAGCAGGGAAATTATCTTACACTTGTTCTCCTCATGTTTTAAAACTTTCACTATATTTTGATCTGCTGATGTTAGCAGGTATGTATGCATTCCTGTGATTGCAGATCTATACATGTAAGCAATTTTGAGGAGGCCCATACCTCCTTCAGAATGAGGAATATATAATCTTGGTATACATTTATTTTTATCTGTCATTTGATAAGTGTGACGCATTTTTCTTGTATTGCTGTCAAACTGATCTAATACCTTTTAGGGCCAGTCAATCACCCCAAAACTGTAAGTTAGAACAGGAAGAGCAAATTGGTTTATAGCTTGGACTTTGTTTCTAGATATCAGGACTGTTTTCAGTTTTAATTTTAGTTATCTAAAATATTCCTTACTGAGTTTTGTTCACATTTGTTCATGTTTTAGTGTTGATCCTTCATCAATTCCCAAATATGTATACATTTCCTCCTGCTCAAGTTCCTTTATATCACATTCCTGTCCCAGGCTGATCTTTTCCTGGTGCTGCAGCTTTCTTGCTTTAAATGTTGTTTTTGTACATTTATCAAGACCAAATGACATTCTTATATCACCTGAGAAAGTTTTGACCACTTGCAGTTGTGCTTTCAGCTCCTCGCCTGATATAGTATTAAATCATCCACAAAAAGAAGATGATAAGTTTTTACACTTTGTCATTTTCTGGGAGCCAAACTGTCATGATGACCTAATCTGTTAAGTGGACAGATTAATGGCTTAAGGGCAAGACAAAAGAGCAGCAGTGACAAAGACTCACCCTGGAATATCCCCCTTTGAATTTTTATCCCTGGGATAATAATTTGTTCTTTATCATGGACTAGCTGGAAAGTGGTCTGCAATTGTTTCATGATCACTGTAATATAATTGATCAAAGCATGGTCCTTTATTCATGACTGTGGGATGCTGTCTAATGCTTTTTTGTAATCTATCTTTGCTATACTTAGTCCCCCTATTTATAATTCTCCATTATGACTTTATTAACAAATGATCCTTTTTTCCAAATGACTTTCCTTTTGTTCTATTGCCATGATTGAGTTTTCTTCTAAATAACTATAACCTCTTTTGTCATAAATTCCAGAATATAGTCTATACATCATAGGAAGGCAAGTTATTGTTCCATAATTTTTAGGATAGCTTGTAGGTCCATTCTTAAGGAGGATTATCATTTGTCCTGTTGTTAACCAGGTTGGTGTATGTTTGGGATGAGCATAAAATAGTTTTTACTCTGGCTAAATCTTCATGTAAAGATGTTAATCCTTTTAGCCAGAAGCTATGGACTGGATCTAGACCTGGGGTTTTCCAGTTAGGAGCTTTTCTTAATTTTGTTTCAATATCTGTGGGAGTTACTTCATTTCATTTCATATCCTGTACATTTGAACGTCTTACTGTTTTTTTTTTTTTACTTTTTCTTTCCATTCAGTATATTTGTTATGTTCCACAGGGTCTTCTTAGATATTTTTCCAAAATGTGTCTTTTTTTAGTGGTGTTTCTATTCATTTTACTTTGTTTCCCATTCCTCTCTATAAAACCTTTTGGGTCATCAATGAATTGCTTATTTTATACTTTCCCTTTATATTTATCTGCATTTCCCCTAAGTTGTTTGCTGTTGCTAATATCTTTAGTTTATTATTTCCAATAGTGTATGATAGATTCTGGTCTGCTCTGATACTGCTCGTTGCTTTTATCACGTCTATCTTTCTAAGTATTTACATTGACCTATTTCCTCCTCTACTTTTCTAGCAGTGATACTTCATGTCTTAATTTCTTTGTAGTTTTCTCTGTTTGATGCTTTCATAATGGATTTGATTTCTTCCTTTCTTTTCCCTTCCCTCATTACTCTATGTTTTTGTGGTAAGACTTTATATGTTATTAATTTAGCTGCGCAGTAATATATCCTGTTTATTTCTGTTATATCATGTGAATTTCTGTTAATAGTCTTGGTTACTGTGTTCATCTGTTTTATTAGACTTCTAATATTTTGGATGTTATTGACTTTCTGTAATCTATTTCTTTCATCGACCTTAATATGTCTAACCATCTCTAAAAATCAAACAACTCTTCCTTAGATCATTTTCTTCTACACTTGAGGGCACATTCTTTGTTCTACGTTTCCTGCAGGCATTCTGCAGAAAGTTCTAAAACATCTTCCTGTGACATATTCTCTTCAGCTGCATCCTGCATCATTCATTGCTTTTTTGTATGAGAACAAACTGGCCTATCACTCCTAAACATTGATTGCATCAGAGTTGCCATTATTTCCTGCTACTTCCCTTGCTGTGTAACTCAAATTGAACTTTTGTACTGGTTTCCTACTGAAGGCTTCTGAGTATCTTCATGTGCCAACTCACCAGATGCTTCCCATTCCACCTATTTCTCCTTAATTTGGGGACTCATTGCTCCATCATGCTGTGATGTTACCAGAGTTAGATTTTCTACATAAATTCTTCACTGCCCAGGTAATCCATAACTTTGGTTTATATTTATTTAACTTCTGCATTACTAATCTTTGCTATTTCCCCCCTTTGTTTTCTTATTTATTTTCTGTATTGTGAAATTTGCCATATCTGGATACCTTTGCCATTATTTCTCTTCAAATATCTTTGGTGCTGCTTTTTTGTATTGATTAGTTTTGCTTTCTCCTTTGCGTAAATATTGCACCATACATACATGCACAGTCTCTTTTTCTTTCCCACATCCATATTTCTTCAGATGTCTCTTGCTCCACCTGTTTCTCCTTACTTTGGAGATTCATTGCTTCATCATGCTGTAACATAACCTGTTTAGATTTTCTACATTTAATCCTTCACTTCACAGGTATTCAAAAACTTCAGCTTCTATTTGTTTATCTTCTACTTTACTAATCTTCTGTTCTGCATTCCCCCTTTGTGATCTTAATTTTTGCATTGTGAAATTTTCCATAGCTGAATGCCTTTGTGTATTTCTCTTCAAACATCATTGGAGTTACCTTTTTGTATTGATTAGTTTGACCTTCTTCTTTGCATAAATATTACACTGTCTCAGATCTCCCTTTCTTTCTCATGTCCACATTTCTTTCTTATACCTTTCAAATATGATTTTGCTCTTTATATTTTAACATTTCCTCAGTCGCTTCTTTTTCCAAACGGCCCAAAGTTTCTTAGTCTATATCATGTTTTTCATGTATCCGTTGTATTAATGAACAGAATTTTGCATTTGAAGCTTTTGACACTTTTTCTTGTGCAAGTATTTGTCTTTCCTCTAATTTCTCTCTTAATTTTTTTGAATATTTGCTATCTGGAAATTCTGAGCTTTTTGCATAATTGTAATGATATGTAATTTCTTCCTTATCCTCAAAAATCTACTTTATCATCTTTATGGCTCTTTTTTGGCCTGTCAGTTTTTGTGGTTTTCGTGGATTACTACTTCTACAATGGCGGGGGAACCTGTCCTAACCCCATTGTAGGAATGGTTCAATATCTTGATGATTCTACACTGTCATTTTTTCCACTCCTGGTACTACTGTGCCTACTGCAATTGAGCACTTTTTTACCGTGGGACTTGTGCATCCAGGTGTATTTTTTATTTTTTTTAACCTACCTCTCTCAATGATATTAATAAATATATATATATATATATATATATATATATATATATATATATATATGTGGTTTCACTTTATAATCTTGAAATACCAAAATACCGAATTTTAGTATTTCGAGACTATAAAGTCGAAAGTGCAGTTACACGAAACTGCATAATATCGTATGCCGAAATGTCAAATCTGCCGTTGTGTTGTCACATTTGTGATGTGCGGTGTGGTTTGTGGATTTAGCTGGAGATTCAGGTAAGTGGTGTTCTTGTAAGGGTATTGGGTAAGGATTTTAGTGTGTGTGAGTATGTGTAGTGGCGGGTTTTATGCGTTTGTGTGTTTAGTGTGACCTCAGAGTTAGTATATATAAGTAGCGAGGGTGTGGGGGGGGCAGGGGACTTCACCCCCTGCTTACAGGTAGGGTAGGTGTGTTTATTTGTTATGTTGTGTTTGTGTGTGTTGTTTTGTTTGTCGTAGTGTTATTAGGTTGGTGTATTTGTGCTTGTTTGTGTGGTGGTGTGTGTATGTGAATGATCGCAATTTTGAATTTCGCTTTTGTGGGTGTCAGTTTTTTTTTTATTTCTGCTTTATAGTGTCAAAATTCAATATTTCAGTATTTTGAGATTATAAAGTGAATCCATATATGTATACATATATATATATATATATATATATATATATATATATATATTGTTTTTTTTTTTAGGGTTTAGTAGTAATTGTGAATTATTTAGCCCTGTTTCAGTCGATAAGAAGGATAGTTATATAAGGTCTTGGAGTTTAGAGATAGAGATGACAAAGCAGAATAGGGACAAATATTCACTGTACTGAACTAGGGTAGCATTTTTTGTAGCATTATAGAGGTCATTGATGATTATGTTAAAAAGTATCTGGCACAGTACAGATACTTGTTTGTACACCAATAGTTGCAAACTAGAAGATGGAGAAATCTATTTTTCCATTTCATTGTTTGTGTTCTGTTTGAGAGTTTGCTGTGGAACCATTGCAGTAAAGAGATAATTAGCCCTAAAGAAGAGAGTTTATGTAAGACTTTTTGGAAGGTGACAATTTCAAAATCTCTTGATAAGTCAAGGAAGATGGTGGAGACTAGTCTTCCAGCATTTCTGTTGGGGGTTGACAGTATTAACAAAATTTGGTAAAGCAATAGTTGTGGTAAGATGAGAATGGGGAGCCATGCTGGACTGAAGAAAGAAGATGTTTACCTAATAGATAGCTAAGAAGTTGTGTATGAATACATTTTTCTAATATTTTTGATAGGGGCAAAATAGAGGGCAATTGGCCTATAGTTTGAAAGAGCTGAATTACTTCTACCCTTGTGCAGTGGAATAGTGAATGATTTTTCATAAGCAAGGAGATTGATTTATTAGAATTGAAACTGGATATGCAGTAGCCCCAGCAGCTGTTGTAAGATACTCATTGGGTAGATTGTCAGGGGCAGTTGTAGTAGACTTTAATTTTCTGAGGTATTTTTGATGGTATCTGTGAGAACTGGTTTGAAGGCGAAATGTTGAAGGAGGTTATTTGATTGAGTAGGGACATCAATAACTTGATTAGTCACCTGGTCAATTAATGACTCCACTGCATGTATAAAGTGGATATTGAATTGGTTGTATGTGGTATCTTGTTTCTGTGTGTTTGGAGTTGGCTGTGTAGCTTTTCCTGGAATTAACAGATTATTAATTGAGGCCTAAATCAATTTTGGTTTATTAGTATGTATGGTTTGATTGGTTGAGTAATAATGTTTTTTTTATCTTTTGTGGTCAATTGCTTTGTTAGGGTTTTTAGTTGTCTATGTGCTAGCAAACTGGGAATTGGTTTATTTTTTTGTCCAGACCTTCCAAGTTTTGTCTCTTTGTTTCATGGGGTAGGGTAGGCTTTGACACTGGGAAGATTTTATTGAACCCAGAGATAGAATCATCTATGGGGAGAGTTGTTAGTGACCCCTGGTTAAGGAAGTGTAGAGTATTAATCAAAGTGTCTTCATGAAAAATAGTATGTTTTCGTACCAGGCTGTAATGATGTGTTTTGGGGCTCTTGTTTTGGTACCTTATGGTTTAGATTGGTAAGTGATCATTCAGGTTGCCTGACAGAGCACCATGAAATGGTATTTTATTTGGAGAGGATGTTAGGATCCAGATGAGGGTTGATTGTCTGGTTGTGGCTTTGTTATATCTAGCTGGTCTGGTTATAAGTTGGGAGAACTTGTATAGGTATATATTATTGGTTGGATTTTCAGATTTATGGTTAGCCAATCTTATTATGATATGGTAAGTTTAATTTCACAACTGTACTTTAAATCAACCAGTTGGTTAATGATAGTTATAAAACTATAAGTTGTATAAAAAGATTTATAAAGTCAATGAAATTAGAAATGAAAAAATCATTGCTTGTATGTTACATTAGACCCAAACTATAGTATGAGACCCAAACTATAGTATGAAGTAATGATAATAAAATTGAAACCTGTTAAGAAAACTAGCATGAGTAAACTGGAAAGAGTACATCAGAAATATACCAAAGGCATCCATTGATGTGAAAGTTTATGTTGTTATGAAAGATTCAAATATAAAATAACGATACTTAAGAGAAGGCCTTTTTCAGACATATAGGGCAGTTAACAGCTGTCTCTGGGAATGCTTAGGGTTATCAAAGTGTAGTAGAAAAGCATCAGACAACCTGTGTAAGAGATTATATAGAAATTAGAAGTGTACTAATTGGTTCTCTGAGAGAACAGATTATGTTTGGAATTGACTATTAAAATATATTAAAGCAAGTACTAGTTTAGATATTTTTATGAACAGCTTGGACACTTACTATAAGCATACCTCTCATCTGTGCAGATTTATGCAGAATGTCCAGATACTTGCCTAACATTTTTGGTCTGTTCCTCATAAACTTTGTGATTTTCTGGATTTTTGTGTTAAATCAGTGAGGACTGAATTCACTAAACAATGACAGGCATTTGAGTTTCAGACTTCATACCCTTTACAAAATGCATAGTAACACAATACCTTTTATTCTAGCAAGTTTATAAGAGCAATATTTAAAATTTGTTCCTATTTTTGGGGCTTTCTCTCCCCATTATTTTTGGCTTTGCCTTTTTGTGCTAAGAGGTTGAGAGCTATGATTATGAGGTAACTGCTTTTATATGTAGTATATTGCCAGGCTAGAAGGGCATTATTGTCCATGCCTGAAATATTTGTATACAGTGTTGAACTACGTCTTTCCAATAATCACTGTTACCTCACCCAAGAACTCTCCCAAACTGCAGAACACATTGAGCTAAATCTACAGATCTGAGGTCATTTCATCCAAAGAGACCACCCATGACTTTACAGTTAAAAAGAAGGATGGCTTCCCATTAGACAAAGAGCTAAATTACTTACCTGCAGTTTGCCTTACAGCTAGGTCAGTAGTTGATGCTAGCCATATTTCTGAACTGTCAAACCTAAACACAATCCCTGCAGTCCTCTGTTACATTTGACCTTACTGTAACCATTCCACAGCACTCATTACAATGCAAGACAAAAAAAAAAAAAAAAAAAAACAGTGTTCATCTTCAGCCTAAGAACTTGGAATACAGCACCAGTCTCACTTTTAGATAGATCTCCCTATTTTCAAAAATTTCATCTAGCATTAAAACTGGCTAGTTACTGAACATGTTGCTGCATGATTAGAGTAACATAGAAGTAATCTCAAGTACTCTCAAGAATCACTAGCTGGTTGATAACAGCAGTTGGTATCACTTAGTTGAAGTATTAAGGATTATCTGTTCTTGTTGTGAATTGATTTAATATATCTAGTAACCCAGGCCATACATGTTTACCATACCTCTCAACCTCTTAGAGCAAATCTGGACAAAGCCATAAATAAAAGTGGGAAAAGACCTCAAAATAGGGACAATTTTTAAATATTCCTCTTGCAAATTTAGAAAGTTATAGAATAACACGTTTTGCATTAGCATGAATTTTCTGAAGGGTTTGAAGTCTGAAACTCAAATGTTTGCCATTATTTTCTAACTTCAGTCTTTAATGATTTGCCACTAATCTGCCAGAAAACCAAAATTTTATGAAAAATGGATAAAAAATATGAGGCAAAAATGTGGACATTCTGTAAAAATCTGTACAGTTGTGAGGTATGAATTGTTTACTGTTGGAAGAAGTATGCCATGTGTAGTATTTGATATGAAAGAAAGTTCATAAAGTATGACACTTAAAAAGCAATCAGATCATAACACCTCTGTCATTTACCTATAAGGTAAAATAGCTTGTACCTGTGTGCAACATGGTAAAGCTTTATAAACCTGGTGTCTTTTATGATAACATATGATAGATCTGATTATATAATTGAAAACCAAATAAAAAAGTGCTGATCAGCTTAAGAGTTAGGATTATTTTTCTGATCCTCTCAGTTTTCTAAGTAGACAACTGTTTTTTCTGTGCAGAATGAGAAATGAAAACAGTTACAATGGCCATTGCAATGATTGTTGTAGTATATTAGGTATATATCTTTCAGTATATCAGTACCTTGTTACAAGGAGCTGCATGTTTTTAGTACACAAACCTTGGAATGTTACAAGTTAATCCACAGTGCCTTTATTGTATGCTGAACATTCTAACAAATGTTCACATGTTTCATGATATAGAATGTGAAAAGTATAATTGCAGAAGTGAAGAAATATATCTGAAGAAATTAAAAGTTATATTTGCTTTAAAGAGCTGATGTGTCTGGAACTACAAGAACATAGAATCATGGGAGGTTACTAGGCTATTGGCCTTTAGGCCCTTACAAGCCTAGCCAAGAGTTTAGCCCATGTTTAGACAAATCAGCACCTGATGCCCCTGTCCAGCAGGGACATGGGTGGAATCCCAGGGGTATATTTTCTGTTTCCCATCCAGTTATCCAGGTTGCACTTAAAAAGGGGTAAAGCGGTACTCTGCTTGATGTTGAGAGGGAGTCTATTCCATAGATGGGGGAGTCTCCGGGACACAAATCTGTCCCGCCAACAAGTCTTGTTGATGTCATAGACCAGGTTGAGACCGAGCATGTGGATTACTCGAGTGAAGCTTGACTTGCAAATATGCAGCAGTCCCATTAAGGTGGGCTCCATGATCACCTTGTATGTCAGACAGAAGTCATCTCTGAGGAGTTTGTATGAAACTAAGTAGAGGGATAGGGATTTTAGCCTATCTGTGTATGGTAGATGTCTGAGGCCTTGGATTCTCCTGGTGAGGAAGCTCTGTGGTCTCTCCAGCTGCTGCATGTGTTTTGTGAGATACATGCCGAAAGGGGCATTGTACTCAATAATGGGCCTTATAAGGGAAGAAATGAGGGATCTTATGACCTCCTTGTCCCTGGATGAGATGCTCTTACTTATGAGGTGGGCCATGTAGAAGGCTTTCCATACAATGTAAGCAAGATAGTGGTCAAATGTCAGGTTGCAATCAACCTGGATGCCCAAATCCCTCACAACTGATTGCGTGCTTAGGACGGTGTTATTAATGTGATCATTTATAGGGACGTCACTCTCCCCAAAGGGGATGATGATGCATTTTTTGGTATTTAGCTTGAGGCCATGTTTCTGGCACCAGTCATTTGTCTGAGTGAGACCCTCTTGGAGGATGTCCATGTCACTAGGGGAACTGATGATAGCGCCCAGCTTGCAGTCATCTGCAAACTTGGTCAGCCATAGCCCACTGGTTTTGGCCTGCACCTCAGAAAAGTATATGCAAAATTACAGTGGCCCCAAGACCGTACCCTGGGGTACGCCACTTGTTACGGGTCTACTGCTTGAGGCGGCTTCCCCAGTTTGGCTACGTGGGTTCTATCAGTGAGCCAGTTTGCTACCCATCTGGTAACATATGGATTGATGCCTAGTTGAGAGAGTTGCTCTACTATGCCGAGTGGGGAATAGTGTCAAAGGCTTTGGCCAGGTCAAGGTAGGCGGTGTGCACCATCTTCCCCCTCATCCATGGCTTTGATAACTGTCTCAAAGAAGTCAACCAAATTTAGCAGACATGACCTCCCCTTGATGAAGCCAAACTGTGTGGGATCAAGTGTTTGGAGGTTGCCAATGTTCTTGTTAATGAGTTCCATGATAATCCGTTCCATGACCTTGCAGATCAGGCTAGTTATGCTGATGGGCCTATCATTTCCTGGATCGGTGGATGCTCCACCTTTGTGCAAAGGGATGACAGTGACTGTCCTCCACTCAGCTGGGATGAAGCCAGTACTCAGGCTTTGGTTGAATAGGGTGCCTAATGGTGCTGCAAGTTCCTGCCTGAGTTCACGTAGGATGCAGCCTGGGATGTTATCGGGTCCCATGGAGGCTGTATTTTTTGCCTTTGAGAGAACAGTGATGACCTTTTTCCTAGATATAAGGGGAAGGGGGCAGGCACTGGGGATTTCCTGATTTACTGATGGGGGGATAGAGGGGTAAAGTTTTTGCTGAATCTGTCAGCTAGCAAATTTGCTATATCTACAGCATTTGTATATGTGGTGTCCTTGACCACCAGTTCTGAACAGATCTGGGTGCTTCCTTTGAGGTTGCGGACATATGTGAAGAAGGCCTTATGATTGTCTCTAGTAGAGGTGGCCAATTTGGACTCGAAGTTTGCTTTGGAGGATTTCACTAGTGGTCTTATTTGCTAATTCAGGCTAAGGAGACATTGCTTCCATTTGGGCATCTGCTCCTTCTTTGTCTTGGACAGCAATTTTTTTCCTTTGTTATAGAGTTTATTTATTGCAGATGTCCACCAGACAGGTTTACTCTTCCTTGCGGAAGATGATTTAGTCCTGTCGGGTATTCCTGATTCCATGCATCTATATATATGCTCGTATAGTGCTTTGGTGTAGTTTTGGATATTGGTGCCAGTTTCTACAGAGGGGAAGGGGGCTGTGAAGCTGTTTATACCATCCGTCAGGAGGCTGTAATCAGCTTTGGAGAAGTTTTTATGTCTGATCCTAGCTAGAGGGGGTTTGGGGGAGATGGTGACTTCGAAAGTGACCACTTTGTGGTTGGATCTTACAGGGAGGATGATACTATAGGGATGCTGCAGTGGTTACTCATGTTGGTTAATACCAAGTCCAAAATATTATCACCTCTTGTGGGGGTATCAACTAGCTGTTCCAAGGCATTTGCACTGACAAAATCAAGGAATCGTTGGGCATTTGTGTTCTGGCATGAGTAGTTCTTCCAATGTGAGATAAAATGTGTGACAATTAAAAAGGCAAAGCTTGAGAAATGTTTTATTTTTTTTTTCTTTCTTACTATGAGATATAATTTGAGAATTCATTATAGCATTAATAGAAATGGAAAACAGAGTCATGAGGTACATGGAAAATACTAAAATCTGTACTACTTTAGTCAACTTAATCCTGCATCTGCTCTCCCAAAACTGTGACAGCTGTCTCTGCATATCTGCTCCTGACTCTGTTTTTCTAACTCCTCACCTTTTTCCTTAACTTTAGCACCTTACCTCCCTTTTTTCCTTCTTCATATATTCCCTATACCATAGCTATTCTAATTCAATTCAGTGCAACTACCTATAAGTAAGGTGGTAACTTAAGAGTTTTCAGTTGTTAGTAACTACTATAAATATTTGATATCTTCTGTTTTCTTAAATTGCTTGTATAATGTTTGTTTTTATTTCTCATTTTCAATTGTATAACCTCGGCTGAACGTAAAACTGGTCCATTTATATCAGTGCTCAATCTGGTCAACAAATGCATTAATAAATAAATAAAGCCAAACCTTAGATACTAAGTACAACTATATGCATGAGAGGAAGCATTGTCTTACTTTTAATCAGTTTTCTGGAATCAGTGCTAGAAAGAACAGAATCATACAGTCTGTGCAAGTCCTATAATGCTGGCACCTGAATAATTGGACCACTTTATTCAGATCCCATATATCAGACATTGTTGCGTTAGTGCTTTCAAAATTTCAGATCATTGGGAGTAATGAAGTTTTTCCCTACCCTTGCTTCCAAGGATGCACAATTTCAAAGTTAACTTACATAGAGTAGCAGCAAGTGCCATAGGCTTCTGCAAAATAGTTACTTTTAATTTTATTGCTTAAGTCAACTATTCAAACTGATGACCTTATGGTGAAGACATTTTTTTTTTTTTTGTGATTTATTTTATTTCATTTAAACCCATGAATTTGAAAGGGATATTATGTAAAGACGTGAAAGAAAAAACGTGTTTGAAGGGATTTATATTTTTGAACAGAACAATGAAATCAGCTGATTACATGTACTGTTACAGTGAAAATGTATGGGTTAATGAATTCTGAAAATGCACCAGAGGCAATGAGACAAGAGGACAAGTCAGACTGCTGAAAAAAATAGCAAGAACTATTAAGTGAAATTCTGATTTTAAACTTCATTTAGGTACATGGGTTTATTTTTGCCTGAAGATACTTTTAAGCATCAGAGTTAAAGGATACAGAAAAATGTGATGTGTGCATATTATTAACATTTGTGCACCAGGTAAACTCATTGCATCAAAAGTTACTGACAAATGAATATTAAAGCAAGTGTAAAACACCTGATTGTTGTATGGCTTCTTAGAAACTAAGAATGATGGAAGAAATTCACAGTGTGAAAAAAGGGTAACTGTGTTCTGTACAAATACAAGACCTTTAATTCACAGAGGCATCTCACATACTACATGAATAGGATGATGTATTTGCAAACTTTTGTTATAAGGCTATCAGCCAAGAGTTATGACAGTGGTATATTCTGTATGGACATACCAGTAGCACTCAGGATTAAGAGATGGAAGGAAGAAATGACTGAAAAAAACACGGGCGTCTTGAAAAATAGATGGAAAGCTGTACAGAAGGAAATGAAGGCATCCATATAAGACAAGTATATTGAAATCCAGTGAACCAGAGCAATCAGGATTGCCACGGTCAGTACTGTTGTAAGAAAACAGATAGGGTGAGAACTGTGATAGTCAAGAGTTGCAGAGATGGGATCCTGGGGTCATGCTTCCAAGAAAAAAAAAGCTATAGTGTAGCAAAAACTGCCACACAGGGATGATCAGATATTCACAGAAAGCAGCCTTACTAAATATTCTAAAAATGAAAGTCCAGTAAAGAAACCAGACGTATATATTGGCATTTAAGTTAGTGATACTAAAGGCCAAAAAGTTACGATTATTAAACTATACAAAAAGAAATAAATACATCATAAAATCTTAGCCACAAATGTCAGTACAAAGACCCTTAATCACACTTAAAATAGAAAAGTTGAGCTATTTTATCTCACAAATACCTAAACAGACTATATCTAATCTGTATCTATAGCTATATTTTATAACCAAAAAGATAGTTACATGTATTTGATGTAGAGTTGTAAATATGCAAATGCTTAGCTGTAGGAAATTGCGTATCATGTGATACTCATTCCTTCTAAAAGGCAGTCTGAATAAATATCTCAAGGAGATTAAAAGCATATCCTCAGGGGCCCTGCTGTTTATTGAAACATTCTGATTGTCTCTTGTATAGTGAGCATTCTAACAAGATTTAATATGTTACAATTTTCTTGATGTAGTCGATAAGACAACCACTTAACAATTTTATATGGTTTTATTTTTAAATAAGACTTGAAGGCCTTACCCACATTTCCTTGAGTGTAAAGTTCCTGGCACTTAAACTGTATAACGCATACCTCTTCAAGCTTCAGTTTGATGAATACCTGAACAAAACAGTTTTTTGCAGGGGCCATGCTCCCCCTGCACCCCCATAAGCAGAATGGAAGAAGAAGACTCAACAACCTTGTTACTAACTTTATGGTCACAAACTGTAGAAAAAAGAGAAAATCCCACATTTATTTTTTTCATTCTTTGTTGACAGGGTTAGCCCCACTAGGCTTGTGGACTCTTTTCAAGGGAGACCCAAGGTGGTGTTTTATATTACTGGGGGAAATTTGGCCAGGGCATCAGGGAGCTTCTTCTACTCTTTTGACTGGTTTCACTTAATGTCAACAGTCTTGTAAATGATTTCAGAAGATTGTCAGTACTGGAATGGTGTATGGGTTTATATGGTGATGTTATCTGTTTATAAGACATAAGGTTTATACCTATCAAAGACAGAAAGCAAGCTGGAAAATTATGGGGATATAAAATTGTATGGAATTTTAGGAAATTAATGATGTTTGGGAGCGACATTTTTGTTTAATGATGGAACAAAAGTATTACACATATGTATAGTTGTATTTGAAAGAATAATTGTGATATATATCACATGGGCAAGCAATGTATTCAGACTAATAGGAGTTTATACATATACTAATGTTTAGGAAATGAAAGAGTTATTTGAAAAAAATGCTGCTTACATTATGGTTAAAGTGAACATTATTATAACAGGAGTTCTTAACCTTGATTTGAGGAATAATAAGAACTATGTTAAAAAATTACAGGAAGTAATAAGGTGGGGTGGCTTAAGGCAACATAATACAAGACATTTTACACATACAAGAGGCTTACTGAAAACAAAGATAGACTATTTTCTAATGTCTGAGCATCTTACTGAAAAAGACAATGGTGTCATGGTCACATGGTTTTCAGATCAGTTATGTATTTGGATTGAAGTGTGAGAAAATGATGTTATTATAAAAGAAAGAAAGGGTATAAAAAGACTACTATGAAAAGTATTGCAGGCAGATGAAATGAATCAGGAAACTGGGCAGTTTCGGAAGGAACACTATACTATGAGAGCTTTTTGTAAGTCTTGGACACAGTGGTGAGTTACATTTAACAAAAAGTGCAGAAATGTCTGTCTGTAGGTAGAGCTGCAGCTAAGGAAAGAAGAAGAAAAGAATTTAGAAAATAATAAGTCAATTATTCTGTAAAGAAATTGAGATTTATGAAAAGAATAAAAAGAAAGTTGAGGAATTATTTTATAAACAATTTTTTTAGGGAAAAGAATGAAGTGTTATCTCCATATGTGGCAAAAATGCTAAGGTATAAGTGTGTGATAAGGGACTTGAAAGATGAAAAAGGGGAAATAAACTATAAGCAAAAATATTGTAGGACAGCATGAAAGTCTGTGTCGAGGAATTATATAGAGAGCAGTGCTGCAGTTAACAATGTATTGATATGAAGAATTTTTCTGTAGAAGCAATTGAAAGTTTGTAAAGTAATATCACGTTGGATGAACTAGTGTGTTTAAGGTATTAAAAGAATTCTCATCACTGGGGAAGGAAGGATGGTATAAGTGGGTCTATATCAGTTCCGCAAAAATCCATTTCAGCGAATACTAAAACATCGACACGTATTAATCGAACTGCAAATAGATCAAACGCACTAAACCGCAAAATTTAAAACATCAAACGGTCATAGTCGGCCAACCCCACCACCCACTACTTACTACCTACCCAAACAAAATAAATAAACCACATACATACACTAACCAAACCCTACTCCTAACCCTAAAGTAAAGCACTGATACCCAACTTCTAACCCTACACTAAACCCCACATACACAACTATCTATGCACTATCCTTAACCCCTCTCTAACCCTAAGGTCCGTAACTACCGCACACTTCTCCTAAGGAGATATACCCAAACAAAATAAATAATACACATAAATAAATTTAACAAAACCCTACTTCTAACACTGCACTAAATCTTGCATACATTACCTGTCTATACACTTACCTTAACCCGCACCCTACCCTAAGGTCCATAACTATCGCACACTTACCTTACGGAGCTATACTGCAGACAGGCCAGCCAAAACACTTAGACATTTCGGATTTCGCTGTTTTGGATGTTCGGCATTTACGTAGTTCATGCAGTACGTGGCGATCATTTCGTATTCACAGAAATGGCATTTTGATCATCTGATAAGGACCTGGTATAAGTTATGATATATGTAAAACATTTAATGAGTAGCAGAGAAAGTTTTTGTTGAAATATTAAATGAATGGTTTGAATATGGGCTATAGGAAAGCGATATATATGAAGATGTTATAAAGTTTATATGGAAAAAAAATGAAATAAAACAATGGAAGATGATTATATTGAGTAATGCAGATTATAAAATAGTAATGAAAATATTACAGATAAGTTTCAAAAAGGTTATGCATGAAGTAATGATACCTAATATGTATGGGCTGAAAGGGAGAAGAAGTCATGAATTATTAATTGTGGTAAAGGAGATTATAAATGACATACTGTACAGAGGGAGCGGTACAAAGTTAATGTTGAGAGTCATAAGTAAGGCCTTTGATTATGTGAGTCATAAATGTTTACTGCAAATTTAATGCAATATGCACTTTAATGAAAAATAATATACTTATTAAGAATGGCATATAATAATAAGAGGGTTATAATAATAGTTAAAAAATGGTTGACTGAGCAGGTGTGTGGAAACAGGTGCAAGACAGAGCTGCTGTATGAGCAGCATATTATTTTTTAAGTGATGGATGGTGTTGCTTGTGTTATGAGTAGTGGTGAGGAGGCATATACATTACGGGACTGTGTTGAGATTTCTAATTTTTATCATATGCTGAT